>NW_003803363.1:0-1034 GCF_000255335.2 Galendromus occidentalis
TACCGAGAAGCAACCAGCCCGGTATCAAATCACATTCGGGTGGCCCATCCGTACCGGGTTTACCTCAAACTCCTTCGATTCAAGCGCTCAACCGAGTCATTCTCCTTCGTCCCCCTTGGTTGAGAACCATCGATCCTGTCTTTTGGTCCCGGGAGAGCTCCCCGAAAGACGAGGCTACGTATAATCAATACTCCATACGTATACGCCTCGCAAACCGGAACGAATTCCCCTCATTGGCGCCCATTCTCATGATTGGAGCGCACGCGTGCTCCAATATAGCGTGGACGAAAACAGAGCTCAGAACTATCGAGAACGTGCGCTTTCCGGATTCACCTTGATCCCGCCGCTAAGGGTTTGTCGCTATGATTTGAACTCTGGAAGCTCCCAGTCGTTCGGGGCTGCGCTTGGCACAGCATTCTGCCGGTATCGGATAAAACGCCTCCGGGACACTCAAACGAATCGATGGAAATCTGGAAAACAGGTTGAAATATGAACTCAATGCGAGCTGTCATGCCTGAAAATAAACGGCTCTTCGTTCAAGTTCCTTGCAGCCTGCTCTGACTGGGGAACATTGCATGGGGTTGGGCGGCATCAGGGGAGACCCATGCATATACATATGGAAGTTGTCGAACCTCCTGGAAGAGAGCTCGTCGAATGCCTGCTGATCAGACTATGAATTACGCCACGTGCACCGCACCAAGGCGGGTCGGGCAAGCGAAGGCATAGTCCTGAACAATTGCATGTTTGCTAACTCTCGCTTTCGCCAGCTAACCTGTTCCGCTAGTTGCCGAGCGTAAATAAGCCCGGCAACACGATCAAGAAGTATTTGCCAAGCAGTCAGTGTATTCCGAAAACCTTAGCGACCCCAAAGCGGCGCACGTATGTCCCTTGAGTTCGAGCCTTGTTTGCCATGCCGATCCCGGTTCTTTCGATCCCCTCGCCCCCTGTCCGGAGATTCTCCTACGAGAGATTATGCTGCGCTTCGGGGAATCGACACCGGTGAACTTTCACAATCGGGTTCTTGCGACGAATTC
>NW_003803364.1:0-1025 GCF_000255335.2 Galendromus occidentalis
CCCGATAGCTTCCTCGTCATTCAAAATGATGGCGGTGGCTACTTACTCACTTACTTACTTACTTACTTAGAAGCATAGAATAAGGGAGCATGGGAGAAGCATACGATAATTTTCTCCAGACTCCCACCTCCGGAAGCCAGTGAGATCGTTCCTATCCGGCATATCCGTACGGCGCGCAGGGTTCCCTCCTCAGCGAGGCCGCAACCGGTGCGGAACCTGGATGAGCTGCATAGGGCCATAAGCGACTCGGTTTTCCCGGGCTTCAACTGCACTCCCGACGGCGAGAAATTCGTGAGCGTTAGATGCAGCGACTTCGATAGTCTCTTGGTCTTTACGAGATGTCTGACCGACCGCCTCCCGACGGTATCAGTGTTTCATGCGGACGCGACCTACAAGGTTGTTCCGGAAAAGGATATAGATAATTTTCGGTGGGGTTATTCCCCTCTCGAATAGCCGGCCCATATCTGCGGCTTTGGGCAGTCGAAGGACCCGACAATCCGTGTAGTATCTGATCGCGTGCGGATGCGCTGAGCGAAACTGCGCTCTTACGATGCTTCGTCATCCCTCGGTTCAATCGTTTGGTGTTTGTTTGTTTGTTTGCACAAAACTTCGGCGGGGCCTATGCCGCCAGCTCTTCACCTTTCATGGGAGTTGGGGGGATCGCTTCGTAAGTATCTATATCCGGACTTCATTATTTCCCTGATAAGTGTTCTCCATCAGAATGGGAACGAATACCCGCGGCTCCTCCTCCTAGGTGGGCATGGTAGCATTCGCTTTCATGCAGGCGGCCACCACGCAGGCATACGCGGAGGTATTGCGAGCATTGAAGCGAGAGCTCCCGGGACTCACGTTGCCAGCGTTCATGGGCGATTTTGACGGAGCCATGCGAGCCGCAGTGCAGGCAGAGTTCCCCGCCGCGCGCTCAAAGCCTAGTGAAGCGGGGCTCCTCTCCGGCTGTCGGCCTCGCTCGTGAAATCAAGCGCCCTGGAACAGTGCGCGCATGTTTCCTTGCTTTCACTGTAATC
>NW_003803365.1:0-1182 GCF_000255335.2 Galendromus occidentalis
ACTGACAGCGAGTGCAAAAGACTGAAGGTTTAAGCCCAACAACACTCCCACATCGCTGCCAAGATAGAGCATAGAAAATACAAACTTACGAGGAGACGAGAATACGAAGTGAAAAGCAGAATAGACAGAATGAGGCGGAGCTCCTACAAACCATAGGTCCTACTCCCGAACCGATCAATGAATCCTCCGATAAGTGATGAAGACGGGGAGACGCATTTGCGAGCCTCCTCGAACAGAGGAACCTCAGAGAAGACGACAGGGAGGCGAACATCCTGTCCGCGACTGAGGGAACCGAGTAGCTCAATACGCTGAGAGATGCGAACTCAGAGGACATCAGCGATGAAGAGATCTTCGGAGTCCTGAGTCGCAAACCGAACGGCAATGTCGATCACAGAGCTTCCGGAGTTGATTTCGTATGTTGGCTTTGTCGTGTCGTTGAGAACCTTTGTCGGTTTCTCGTGGAGTTCGGGCGATCGAGGCGAGCGTTGCAGTCACCGGCGATGATGACCGGCTCGAGACAAAGGAGGTTAGTGAGACCTCTGGTCAGTTCGTCAACCAGATACATAGTATCCGACGGTTGGGGGTCTCACGTAAACAGCGATGAGATTGAAATTGTGGTTCTTCGAGACAATCATGCTCTCTTCCATTAGAATTGTGGACATGTCTCCTTGTGCATTGCACGCGTAGAGACCAGGAAGGGCGGAGTCGTCGGAGGCCCCCCCGCTTTGAGTGAGAATAACTCAATCCACATTGAGGGCGGCCGGTTGCGAGGAGTCATCGCCTGATGGCTGCTTGCTTCCCATTGTGCGATCGATGCTTGTGATCAGTTGCCGAGTTTATGAAAGTACATGACTATATATATTCCATGCCGACTTTCCGGCCGACGGGCTCATCGATCGACTGGCCTTTGAATCGATTTCGTGGCGGCGAGAAAAGCGTCTCGCACTCGAAACAGAGAGCCACCCGAATCTTTATCCGACCACAAGGACTGAATGTGGTGCGACTATCACGGCTGACGTACAGCTCCGAGAACAGTTCGCGCCGGAAGTTCCGTCTGCATTCTAAACGGAATCGGACGCAGAAGACGCCCTTGAAATCACAGTACTCGCACGGGTAATCTCCTCTGCGTTGACGGCCGCCGGGTCCATTTGAAGGAACAGGCCGACATGATTCGGCGAGACT
>NW_003803365.1:1616-4987 GCF_000255335.2 Galendromus occidentalis
GGCCCATCTCACATGTAAAAAGGGATGAGCGCTGTTTTCCGAGGAGCGAAGGTAATGGAGACAGCAGACATTGACCTTGAAATTATTATCGTACATTCCTCCCTAGACAGACCTGTCCTCATCTTTATCGGTCCTATCATCTGCTAGATCCCATTTCTTCTTGAGGAAATCGAAGCGCGGCACCGCGACGGCGTATTTTCGGGCACCAGAGCCGCAGGCAGAGTCGAACCCAAGTGCTACTAGAGTATGAAAATCTCCCGGTCAACGGCGGATCGCTTCACCTTTGGATTCATCGGAAATATGGAGGTAAAAGACTAGTGACAGACCTCCACAGAGAATAATCTCGTCAATTACGAGGGAGGCTTCGCATAAGCCTTTCTGTACTGATGGCCTATGGTGATACTTTAGTGATGGCCGCTGCCCATGATTTCGCGCGAGACTCCGATCCAGCCTTCCGGGGCAAAGGTTCCCCCCTTCGAAAGAGCTGTAGCAATTCTAGACGGAAATGTCTAAAGTCTCGAAATCCGAAAAGTCCGCGAGATCCCGAGATTGGAACGCGTAGATGAGATAGGAGAATGCTTGCCCGATCGAAAGTCGAAAAGAGCGCGCGGCGCCAGCCGGCAGCGCTGTAGCTAGCTCAACATGTCGGTTAGCATTCGTTGGTCCGGCGAAGATAACGAAGTAGTTGTTGCCGAAGCGGGAGGCAGTCGGGTTCTGACCGTGCTCCGTGATGAGACGGACCGTGCTCCGTGATAAGACGGACCGTGCTCCGTGATAAGTCGGACCGTGCTCCGTGATGAGTCGGACCGTGCTGCGTGATGAGTCGCACCGTGCTCCAGTGCTCCGGGATGAGTCTGACCGTGCCGGAAAGTGCGAGCTCTCTGAGCGAACTTACTGAAGTGTGCTCAAGGCTTGCGTGCTTAGCGAGACCAGTGCTCAGTTACATGACACACGGACACGTTTAGCGTAAGTTCACGACGGGAATCCCCTTTGAGATCCATCGCCTCGGGGTTCGAACTCCCAATTAGCTGAGTTTCTCTATCTGACTATTTGTTTATCTGACATTCCAATTACCTCGAAAGCTTGGGGTACTCGGAGCCTTCTCTTTCTCTAGAGGCCTCTCTTCCCGACCCTATCCTATTGCTCTAATGTAAGATATCGTCAGACTGCTTTAGCGATCAGCGACGACCGTTTGTGAGATGACGAGACTCCTCCGAGTCTTTCGTGATCGCTCAATCGGTAAATCCTCTGATCACCCGTCCGGCCTGTTCTCTCTTCTCTCCAGTCGAGGTTCATGGCTCTCGGCAATGATCATCACAAACCTAGACCTGTCCAGCTCGTGAACGATCTTCACGGTTGCTACCAAAGTCCAGGAAGCTTTCAATTGAGCTTGGGTTGATCTCCCAGATTTATCGGCCATGCGGAAGAGGAGCGAGGAAAGTGAATATTGCCCCATACTTGGACTTGCGACGGAGAGCAGGCTTAGTTAGGCCTCGAGCGGTGTCGCAGGAGCAGACCGATGTCCACTGCCTTCGCTGTTTATGACACCTCGCTTGCCCACGGTCAATTATTTCGAAACGAGAGTTTCATCCAGTCAGGAGCCCTGACGTCTTCGAGCTCGGAAAGTTTGGAAGTTTCCGGAAATCCGAAACAAGGGTGCTTTACCGAACCAGACTCGGGAATGGCGTGCGGTGGCAGCACCGTAGCCCAACATGTCGGTCCGGATTCGTTATTCCGACGAAGAAAACGATGTCCTGGTGTGCTGCGTCAGCCTGTTGCCGCAAGCTCCTGGCCTCGTTCCGTGGTGTGTTCGATCGTGCTCTCCGTCTTGCTTTCCGAGCGGACATACCGGAGTGCGTTCCAGGCCTGCGTGGTGAGCGAAATCAGTGCTCCGCCAGCAGAAATCCGGACTTTTCGCCACTCTCAAGCGTAAGTTCACTTCACCGTCCGAACTCCCCCACCGGGTCTGTCCGCTCGAGAATCGGTGTCTTGGATTCCGGCCTGATTCGGCGGCTTGACTACTTCGAGCTCGAAGCCTCTTTCTTCCAGCCCACTCGATTCGATGCATGATATCATACCATCGCTTGGAGATCAATCTCGAGATCAAGGGACCATTCCGAGCTTCCAGAATCACTTTTCATGATCGGGGTCTCACCTAAACCAGATATTCCTCCAACCTCCGATTGCCCCTGACATTTTCCCACCGGCCTATTCCCTCCGCGTCTTCACATCCGCAGCCGTGTTTTTCTAGTAGACGAAGTCTGAGCCCTCTATCCGCCGTGATCGGCGCGACGGATATCATTTTTTTTCCAGGGTTCTGAAAGCAAGCCCTGCGAATCGGAATTCGGCGCGGCCGTATCGTTTCATCCGAGCCCAATAATTGCAATTGGAGTCAGAAAACCTCTCCATTAGCGGTAGGTAGCTTCTTCGAGATTTCTGGGAGGCACGGATAAGAATCGTAGTTGAGTTCTTTGCAGACTCGTGTTTTCCTGAGCAGGCCCCCTTCGGTGTCGCAGGAGCAGACCGACGGCCGCTGCCCTCGCTATGAATTTCTTCGTACTTTCGGTCTGACATCTCGAGCTGACTGCCTCTCGGGGACGGGCACGGCGCGACGACCGGCTGGACGTGTGTGGTGGTGATAGTGTGTTTGATCGTGTACTGTGCCAGAGAGTGTCTTCTCGCTCTTTGAGTGAACTTGCCGACGTGTGTTCAAGGCTCATGTGGTTAGTGAGATCAGTGCCCCACGTGCGGATTCATGGACCCATTGAGCGTAAGTACCATCAGGGATTGCGTGCAGAATTCGTGCTTTCAGAATCATGATCGAGTCCTTGGTTCGATCAGTCATAGCTCCCGTCTTGTCTCAATCGTGTACTAGCAAGGAGTCTAGTTGAGCTGTCTCTGCTGATCGAAGCGACGCAATCGTTCCGGTTCCGAGGAACTTGTAGCTTAGGGCTTGGCTCTGCGGTTGCCTGTGTGTTCCGCATCCCGCTGCTTGCACGCTGCGCGAGCTCGGTACCTTCTGTGTATGAGGCTTACTTTTGAACACGATCTCGTCACCCGCAACTTCTGCTCAGAAATGCGATTGATTCCGGATGCCTCGTTTGGACCGAGGATCGAGACGAAGCTCCATTGAGACCAGGATGAGCTTGAGGAGGAGATGGCGTGGGGGAACGTCACTGATAGGTCGGAAAAGATCCGATAACATGATCTCGATTCTAAGCGAATCGTCTTAGTCGGCCAAGCAAAAATGTTCTGGTGAGCCTCTTATCGGTCCTCTTGAACGAGATCCGAGCGAAACGTCGGAGTCAGGTACTTGGACCCGATACGAATCTGAGATCTCATCAGGATCGACCTTCATTTTTTCCTATTTC
>NW_003803366.1:0-1660 GCF_000255335.2 Galendromus occidentalis
AAGTTGACAATGAGACGGAAAGACGCCTACGGAGTCGCGTTATCTGATCAGTGATCGAAATCACGACGTATTCACAGACGATAGTCATTATGATTGAACTACGTAGTCCCAGGTTTTCTGACGCCGATCCTTCCATGAAGAGACTTCGCAGTTTCTAGCTAATACGCGAAATCTCATTCAGAAGTGCCGCTGAAATGCGCCTGAGGAGCGCATCTATTTTTCTCGCACGAGGATCGGGCCGGGGATTCGCCGCGAATCGACGGCTCATGATTCCCCCGGTTTCGTTCGAGCGCGTCGCATCATCTCTCGGACACGGGTGTGAATTAAACGATTGGGAATCACTCCCAGCTCGGACTCTGACTCGCTCTTCGTCACCGGGTCATGATCGCTCTTCTGTAGGGGTTCCGGACTGCAACCCCCTCGATCGATTCGCTTCGTCTGAGAGGAGATTCGAGAGGGTTCCGCATTGGTCGACCTGTTAAAACCGTCGCTTATATCGGACCGCAGTCAAATTCGGATCGTCTTTTCTCCTCAGAGTCATCTCAAGTGAATCTCGGGCGCCTCCCAATTCAATCTTCAACCAGCAACATGCGATCCTTCGTTGTCATCTCCTTCGTCGTTTTCGTCGCTGTCTCTACAACGGCTCTGCCCATGGAGCGCTCCAACGATGGCGGAGCATTGCACTCCACGACGCCCCCTCCGACCACCCCCGTTCCCACCACCGAAGCCCCCGTCGCCGCTGCGGCGCCCCTGTTTGATTTGGCACAGGTCTTGGCAGACTTGAACCGAAATGTGAACAAGGGCCTGACGGATTTACAGTCAGCCTACGGAAAAAACGGTGTCCGAGGTGTGGCGAGGTATCTTTGGACCCTCGACGCCGCGACAGCTCGTTCTCTTTCGGACGACGACTCGCTTGAGCTGGAACTCGACGGGCCGATCGTCGTTGTGGACTCAGTCGCCGTGATTTCTGCACCCCCGAGCGTGCTGAAGAAAACCAAGGACTCGCTCATCGTGGACTTGACACCGCTCCTCCCGATCCTGAAGAAACCACTGTGCGCACCACCGAAACCCGATGCGCCTGAGAAATATATCCTTGAAATTCCCGCAAAGCTGTGAAGCGTAGCGACCCATCAGCGACATCTGAGCGAGCTTACGGCGTAGATAGTTCCGATATCACGATATTCGCAACCGCTCTCATGAATGACGATGGAAGACGATTCCAATATAATATATTCCGATGACCAATCAGTAATATATGTCAAGAAAAATCTCAAGTTATTTCCGTCTGCCCAGTGTCGGGATGTGGGAATGTCACGTTCTAAGGATTAAAGTAACCGTAAAGAGGAATCTCTGAGCCAGAATTTGATTGGGATGAGGCCGCGAATTCCACGAGGAATTGAAGAGCATGATATTCTATGAGCTCATTATCGTGCGTCAAGCAGTCGAAATGAGGCGTGATCGAGATGAAGGTCAGGTATCGCATGACGAGTTTTCTATGGGAGAAAACTAATTTGTTTGTTGGCTCGGAGCATCGATTGGGCTGTTCAGCCCTTCCCGCTCAAGCGAGCAGCTTTCCCGAATAACAATTCATGCTCAGATCAGTGGAGGCGCAAACTCGATATGAGGATTGCGCGATAGGATTATCCGTGAGGAGAGAATT
>NW_003803367.1:0-2221 GCF_000255335.2 Galendromus occidentalis
GGTAATATATCGAATCCTTCTTAGCAATTGATCTGAATTCGAAGGCAGCCTCGGAAAAACAGCACAAGACTAAAAATCTTGCATCGGAAATCAGTGGAAAAGTTAAATTTCGAAGCTTGGAGCTACGATTGATCTGAAATGATGATTCATGACAGTTGGAAAAGTAATTGTAATTACTGGAATTTCGAGAAGGTATTTCGTAGGCGCATCGGCTTTTGGTGGTGGGCACAAACCTTCTTGAGGACAGGGGCGGCGTCAGGTCCACGATGAGCGAGTCCTCGACTGTCTTCGGCGCGCAGGAAACACAGCGACTGACTCGACAACGATGATTTCCGCATCACGTACAACCTGCTCAACCGAGTCGTCAAACGGGAGAATCATCAGTTTGATCTGCCATCAGAGCGAAATAAACAAGCAAATGCATTTCGTGTACCTCACATAGATCGTGTGAACCTTATGTGCACATGTTTACCTCATCCGGAGACACTATGTGCACGCATACGTGAAGAACCAGTCCACCGAGCGTGACCGATCAACAAAGCGTCGATAATCACATTATTGAGACGTCTCGCGATCAAACGCATTAGTAGAATAAGTCAAGGGCTAGCTCCCAGAGATCGTGAAGCATCTCTACTTCCGACATGAATGATTTTTGGGGACGAGTGCGGAGATTCGCTCTCGATGCGATCTATGCTGAAATCAACGGTCAACTCGGCTTCTTGTCCCGAACTCACTCCAACTATCAGGCGAGAGCGTAGATAGACGTGGTCCGGGGGGAGCGTTCACGGAACGAGCGCAAATTTTCTGGAGTATGAATCAGAATAGCACGGTTCCAAAAGTTCCCTCTTGAGAATGACAACCTTGTATCATCGTTTTTACCACGATGTCAGATGTTTATTATTCACGCTTTTATCCCGCAGTAGAAAACTTCAGAGCTGTGCGGGAATCTTGAGCAAGTACTTCGTCGGTGAATCGGGCTTGCCCGGTCCACACAATTCTTCTCGGAGGAGCGGAATGAGGGGCGTCATGTCTACGATCACCGAATCCTCGCGTTTCTTGAGCAGGCTCGGGGACACAGATATCACAGCGATTGGGCCCAAAGTCTGAATTTTCGCGTCGACTTCCAGCAGGCCAGCTGACTCGTCATCCGAGAGAGCTCGAGCATTCGATGGGTCTAGGGTCCACAGGTAGTTGGCAACTCCTCGGACACCCTGCTTCCCGTAGACCGTTTGGAGATCGGTTAATCCTTTATGAACATTCTGGTTCAGGTCCGTGAATACCTGGCCGAGATCGAATGTTGGCACCGCCGCAGCGACGGGTTCATCCGCAGGGAGAACGGGAGTAATTGGAGGTGGGGTCGTCGAATGCGAATTTTCGCCATCATTCGAGCGCTCCGTCGGAAGAGCCAATATAGGGAAGGCGATCACCGCAATGATAAGGGAGATGGCACCGAAGCATTGCATGATGCGATCCGGGAGATTAAACTTCTGAAGTTCGAGACTGGAGACTGGAGATATCCTCGAATAGAAGAAGAGACGAGAATGGCTGCAGGATGACCTACGCAGCTCTTCATACAGTGAAGTCAACTTCACCCTCCCCATATCTACTCTCTGACATACAAATTACTCGAGCGAAGCGGTCAGCCCTACGCCCTATCTTCGCAGCCATACTCGAGGGTCCATAGTTGCATGGCGAATCTTCGAAGGTACCAATTATAAAGCTGCTCACGTCGGTGATCTATAAAATTGAAAAACTCCTTCCCAGGCGGGGAGAGACATCATGGGTGCTTTGATGACCAAATAACGATTTCGCAGAATGGGTCGGTCTTTCCTGTCCTGCCTCAAGATCTCTGATTGGGAAGAGAATGGACGGAGGTGAAGGGGGGGACGTGATTCCCCCTGAAAAATCGCCATGCAGGTTGACCTCGTTGGACGAGGACTTCAGTTATGATGAAGGACGTGGTGATCTCAGGGAGGATATCTCCAATTGGAGAAATTCTCTCCTCACGGATAATCCTATCGCGCAATCCTCATATCGAGTTTGCGCCTCCACTGATCTGAGCATGAATTGTTATTCGGGAAAGCTGCTCGCTTGAGGGGGATGGGCTGAGCAGCCCAATCGATGCTCCGAGCGAACAAACAAATTGATTTTCTCCCATAGGAAACTCGTCATGCGATACCTGACCTTCATCTCGATCACGCCTCATTTCGACTGCTTGACG
>NW_003803368.1:0-2408 GCF_000255335.2 Galendromus occidentalis
CCTTCCGAAGGAGAGGGACTGCCGATACGGATGGATCTGGGAATTCATATTCATTCATGAGAATGTCCCCAGATCAGACGTCCCAGATACCGGAGGCCAGAAGAGCCTCCAGATACTGTCCTTTCTCGACTGCAGATGAGAACGAGAGAAAACCTTTTCAGCATTCCTCTGAATGATATCCAGAGCGGCCGTCAGGTGGTACTGGAGTACGACTTGAGCACCGGTAGGCTGAGCATCATCGCCGAACCGCTCAACTACTGAATTCGATGACGAACGTGATGAATGAGCCCGATTTATCAATGTTCAGCAGACAGGGAAGCTTCATTTGAAGCAAGCTGTACTTGGTATGGAATAATGTATCTATCGATCATATCTGCCTGACACTGTGGGATGATTCCCCCGCGGTAAGACGGGATGCGGGTCCGGGTATCAAATCTGTGACGCAGATTCCCCTTGCGGAAGGCACATCTCCCGATACGCTTCATTCCAAGCGTTGAATTTCGGAACCGCTCCTCGAGATCTGAGCATAGGACGCAGATCTCCGTAGATTTGAGCCCAGGGGTATTCCTTGAGCGCGTCCTCGTTGCCAGCCACGACTTCGGCGTGGAGTCCACGGTGCCGGATTGCGTCGGGAGCCGGAGGCCAGCGATTCTCTCCGGGGATTCGCCGTGGTGAAGTCCACCCATCTCCACGGAGTCAGGGTGGGCGGCATCTTCTGATCAGCCCTACGGCTCGAGGTTGCCGCTCGAGGTTCTGGAGCTAGTGACCCCCTTCCTCCGTTCGTCCCCGAACATCTGATCTGCCGTGTCTTACTCGAAACACGCGCCCGGGGAGGCCCTCCTGCGATCGCCCGCGAGCCCGTTCGCTGTTTGAAGTCAAGATCCGCGAGCTCGAGGAGACCCTTCGGGATCAGTAGCCGGAGCTTCTCGGCCTCAAGCAAGCGTTTCGCCTGGAGCAGCATCACCGCCTTGATTGAGGCCATTTATCCACCAATTCCTCCATCTCCTGGAGAACTGACTGTAACTCTTTGGAGGAAAGAGTGTCACGACCTGGTATCTTTCTGGAGGGTCTTTTTACCGTTGGGACCACCTTCTCCCACCAGGCTCCATGCCAGGGAGCTCGAGTTGTTATGCACCTCCGAAACTTCCGCTCCCACCAAATGCTGCTGGACAGCCGATGATCTAATGTAAAATCGCGCCTAAAACTGAGCCTATCAACTCCAGTTGATGAGTCGAGGAGTCCGACTTGAGAGGAGCCACTCTGGCTCTTGAAGCAATGAAGTGGAAATCTGCTCCACCCGAGTTCAAGACGAACATAGACTACCGTCCCGAATGCATCCATAAAGTGAGCGCAAAAGGCGTGTACCTCATGTGTGTAATCTCAGGGAGCGCTCGCGGTGGGAGGCAGCGGCAGACTCACGATTTCGCCGCCCCCAGGGTTAATCAGGACCGCCGCCCTGATACCACCCATCTTGGAATGAATCTCGATTCTTCCCGGCGCTTGCACCTAGCTCTCGAGCTGTCTATTCTACTGCACAAAAAGCGTGGGGATCCGTAGACTTGGAAATTGTCTCCACTTAATTAGGCAGACGATCCCAGAAGAGGAAAATAAAGAGTTCTTTTTCAAAATGGTGGATCGGGTGTGATCCCAGGGATCATCCAAGAAATGATGTGTCGCTGTTCGACAGCTTCAAGCTCATGGACAGAGTTGACGTCGTCGTCTCGGTTCCGATCGATTTCGCTGACGTGACTTGTCGTGAATCGCAGAAGCTCCGACACGGATTTCGTCGCCCCCCGAAATTTGCCGCCCTAGACTATAGCCCACTTATTGTTAGCCTACTGGGCGAATCCGCCACTGGTTGGAGGTATCATGTATGCTGTAGGGGGAGTGTAATATCCTATTGGATTCTGAACATACATATACATATATACGAGATCTCCGATCTTTCGAGGACTGATACATCATACTCCGCTGATATGTAGGTGGAATTCGATGGACTCTGCATGAGGGAGCGTTGGGAGGGGTCGCTGGGAAAATGACCGTCGTGCAAAGATCCGCTCGCCGAACGCCAAAGAGATCCGGCGGAGGCGAGGAAGTCGGGTCGTTCTGGTAAATCGCTCCCCGCTGAATTTGCGATACCCAGAGTCTGAAGGAGTGGGGGTCGTTCTTCGCTACGAGACCTTCTCACAGAGATGTGCGCCTCGCAGCCTCACTTGGGCATCCGCATCTGATCCGATCCGATCATCTTGGCTCTAGTAATTTCCTCGACGAATAGATTTGGTCGCTTGCATCCAGTGGATGTCGCACAGCCTACCCAGTTTCGCAGACATTCTGTCGCGTCTTCGGTTCTCACTCAGTGCCTCATGTTAGGTTCCCTCAGCTATGCCGTATCGCGGCCAGATCTTTGC
>NW_003803369.1:0-3655 GCF_000255335.2 Galendromus occidentalis
CGCTAAATTTGCGTTTTTCGGTCGCCCTTATGTTTCCTCCGTGCCCCGTATGCAATACTGAGGGTCACATTCCCTTGGTGGCATGTGTCAGTGGTTGTGGTACCCTTGTTCATGCAAAGTGTATGCCGAATCCTGATTCTGACTTCAACTGGCAATGCCCATCATGTGTCGTGAAAGGACCTGCCGTCAACTCAGCCCTGGTTCTGAAGCGGATAACCGAGCTTACGAATTTCGTTCTCAAGCAGAGTCAAGTTATTGGCGAGATCAGAACTGAGCTCGCGAGCTGCAAGAAGGAGCTTCTTTCCACGAAGAGGGAGATCTCAAATTTCAAGCTTGTCATCGACGGCTCTCCTCAGCAGCCGATCGTTGGCGCGCGAAACCGCTCTGCTTCTAGCGTGTCGTTACTATCTGCCGGCTCCACCGTATTTGGCGAAACTCTGACTGTTCCGCAGCATCAACATGGTCCGTCTCGAAAGAGACTCCGTTCGAATTCGAAGACCCATATTATTGACGAGTCTCAAAGACCTACCGTGCCCATCATCCGTGGTTCTGCCTCACCGTCTGATCATGTCATTCCTGCCGTGGCGAAGCTGGTGAAGAAACGTGTCTTCGTTTCACGTGTTGCCCCGTTGTTCTCTGCGCAAGCTATGCATGATGCAATCTCCCCGAAACTTAAGTGCCCCGCATCTGTTGTCAAACTCAAGACAAACCATGAGTCCTATTCCTCCTTCTGCATATTCGTCGACGAAGACGATGAGAAAATTCTCCTTGATCCGTCCTTCTGGGCCACGGGTACGATCATCAAAACCTACTTTGGTCGCATCATTCCAGATAAAATCGTCTCCAAGTTTCCCCTCGAGGAGTCTTCCCCGACTCGCAACTCGATTCCACGACAACCTTTCGCTGATCCGCTATCCTCGGGGTTCCCGCTGACGAAGCTTACCCTACGGGATCGCACCTAATATGTTGCTACCTCAATTCCCGATCGGCAGCGAAGCCCGGTGCTCTCGATGCGCTACGTATGTTCTGCTCTTCCGAAGATATCGACGTCCTGTTCATTGCGGAGACCTGGTTTGACGCTACGATCCGGGACGCCGAGTTGTCATTTGGCGGCAACTACCAAGTATTTCGCCTCGATCGCCCGACGCGGGGCGGCGGGGTATGTGCACTCCTGAAGAAATGTTTCAGTGCTGTTCATGTTGACCTCAATCTGCCTGGCGAGCACATCGTGTTCGACATAGTTACTACTTACTCTAGAACCCGATTCTTATGTTACTACTTATCTCAAACTGGTGACTCTGCGCTAAGAAGGCAGAAGATCACTGAGGTCTGTGCGGTCATTGATGCAGCCTCTGATGTTGACTCCTCTTTGATTGTTGTTGGGGACTTTAATCTCCCACACATAAGCTGGCCGAATCCGTCCATCGACACGAGTCATTCGCGCGAAAATCTCTTCGTAAAGTGTTGCTACGAGAACAATCTCGCCCAGCTGGTTATTCAACCTACGCACAAGGATGGTGCCATATTGGATCTACTTCTCACAACTGATCCTGACATTGTCTCTGATCTCCTGGTGACCACCGCACCCGTCATCACCGATCACCTTTCCCTGAGGTTCAGCGTTATAACGCCTGCTGTACACGTGCACAGTATCTCTTCTCACCCGGATTACCAACGAATGGACGAGCACTCGATTGCCGCTGTCTTGGACCGGCTAAACTGGCTCCTGGTCTTCGACTCTTGCAAGTCCGTTAATGACATGTACAATAGCTTCGTTCGAATATGTTCATCTCTCATCAAGGATTTCGTCCCTTCCACGAGGTCCTCGTCGACCATCAACTCTGTAACATCCTGTCTTGATCGCATCCGTCGCCGCGCTAACATGAAAAACCCATCGTCCGCTCGAGAACTCATGAAAGCGTCCAGAAGATTGCGCTTGCTCACTGAGGCTAAGTTGAACCCGAGTGATCCGCGACGTTTCTTCCGCTACGTGAACGGTAGACTACGCCAACATGACTCTGTGCCGACTCTGATTTCTGACACCAAGATCTTCTCAACTGACTCGGAAAAAGCGGAGGCTCTCAGCCGTCATTTCGCATCTGTCTACAGTACCGTTGGCGGCACCGCACTTCCCGCCGCTATGGCACGGGTAAACCCTTTCCCCGATGCGAGACTTGAATTTCCCGAAGCCTTAATTTATGAAACCCTACGCGAATTGAAAGGAACCTCAAACCTTACCCCCGAAGGCATCCCGCCTTTATTCTTCAAGAAATTTGCTCTATTCGTCGCCGAACCCCTCGCTCTCATCTTCGAAAGATCTTACAACGACAGTGAAGTTCCATCACTCTTCCGTCAGAGTATTGTTACTCCGGTTTACAAGAAAGGAAAACGCTCATCGACCGAAAATTATCGCCCGATTGCCCAGGGATCGATAGCATGTAAAGTTCTCGAAAAAATCGTTGCAAGACATCTCATGGGATTCCTGGAGCGAAATCGGCTCATGGACCCGCGACAACATGGATTTGTCAAGTACCGCTCCACCTGCACACAACTTCTCCTTATGTCGAATGATTGGGCCTCGTATATCAATCAGGGCCTTCCTTTCCACGTTGTGTACTTTGATCAGAAAAACGCTTTCGACAGAATTAACCACGATAAGCTGGTATCCAAGCTCCGAGCTCTTGGTGTTCATGATTCCACTGCTAGGTGGATCGAGTCCTTTCTCAGGGGTCGCACCTTCAGGGTGAAGGTCGGAGAGGCCCTCAGCAGCAGTCATGCTGCACCTTGCGGTTCTCCACAGGGTGGCACCCAATCGCCTCTGTTGTACTCTCTGTATATTCTTGACTAGCGGAGCCCGTCGCCGCTTCGCGGCTGTGTTCCGAGGATTCATCCTGTAAAACGGGAACCATACTCGTAATAATGCAATTCATAAAACTGATGTCACGATTTCGATTGATCGAAAATAATTTATTCACTTGAAATCCTTTCCGAATTTATCTCATGATAAATATGTGATCTTAAATATTAGCTTTCATCATCACTGTTGTTCGCTTTTCATCAGAGACTCGGCGAGAAGCTACCCGAATTGCTTAATTCAGTTATCGCTAAATGATTTGTTTCAACCACATGCTGTACTTAATTCGGAATTACCCCCGAAGAGTTTCCTTCCACTTGTAATTCTTGGTACTCGGTCTCGAGACCATGATCACGCCACCACTCCCGGAGATGCATTTGATTTGGATTGGATATGTTTTCTTCGATACAGGTATGAAGATTACGACTTTATTCAGTCATTAGCTCCACCCGCCTTTGACTCCGTTTTGCCTCCCCTCGCATGAGAGAGATAGAAAACCGCAGCAGCAACGTGCGAACAACAGCCCACCGTCCTGTTGCCATTCGGACATTCGCACCAGTACTCCGCGATTCCGTCGATCTTGTTCTCGCTTGGATGTTAAAGGATGTAAATCCTGTAGGTTTTACGAGGCGGGACCTCACGCGGAGCTGAACGACGTTCGGCGCCTCCCTGACGAATTTCATCTCGATGTTACCGTCGCCGTCCATCATTTCCGCCAGCTAGGACCGTGCGAGGTTGATTTGGTATGGTCCAGAAATGAACAGGAGAAGCTGAATTTCTGTCAACTTCGGGAAGTCGGTC
>NW_003803370.1:0-3241 GCF_000255335.2 Galendromus occidentalis
AGATCGGCGGAACAGTGAGCGCCGATGCAGCTTTCAATGCGATAAGCATACCGCTATGAACACTTGCAGTCGCTGCAATGCGCATTGTGGCTCATGTACTCGCTTATCTCGTTCACATCTATGTAAAAGCGAAGCCGCTAGTGAGGGGTTCGGGGCAAGGAGTCACAGAGGGAATCGGACGCGGAGCCTCGGGCGCAAAGGTCCCGATCTCGATCATCTCAACGTGCGGGAGAAGCGTACAGTAGTTTCCGTCACATCCGGGCTCGGCAGTTCCGTACCTGGTCTTTCGTGCAAACGGTATCTCCATCAGACGAAAAGCCTCTGCTGTTTGATGGGCTTCATGGTCCAAGTCGGACACATTTATGCAGGCAAGAGTACCTCCTCGTTTCTGGCGAGAGAGCGCGACTCGAACGCCGACTCCTACGGTACCTCATCGACTCATCTCGTCAAATTCTTCGATCACTGTGCGTTTGAAGGAATGCACCATCTGCCTCTGTGTAGGGAAGAAATGTGACCGGAAAGCGATGGGGAAACGGTCCTGATACGGGAGCTCAGCTGCCTCGGATTCCGAGCTTTCCGATCCCCCGAACACGAGGGCTCCCGGCGAATCATCATTATAGATTTGCGCATCTATCGTCGGTTTCGTCAACGGTGGCTTATTTCGGGGGGAAAGGCCGGCGGGACACATACCTCGGGCGTCGATTTAAGGGGGATGCTAATTCTTCCGATCATTGAAAAATCTACGTTTTTTCCGAGTGAATCGCCTCCGGGTGCCGCCTTGAGGATGCGTCCTTGCCTGTCAATGCACGATGCGAAGCCTTCCATTCAGACCAAATCGATCATAGAGCGGATATCTTCAGGGGGAGAATCTGCCAGGTACACGATTGAATTCCCGATTTGATTTTCTGGACAATGTTGGAGCTCATCAACGAAGCCACTCCAGTAGATGACGAGCCCGGGACCGAAACGATTCACGTATGAATGATATTGCTCCCTGGTGCACTCCGCATGTGTTTTCGGGTCTCCGAAAGCCGACTTCGACTCGATCCACATTATGATGTTTTCACCTGTTGATGGATGTGTGGGCATCGTTTTAGAGTGTGGAGCGATTCCGCTCTCAGTCTTCGGAACCGTAACAAGCTTGAATGCTGGCACGAATGTCATCGGAACTCACCATTGATCACGGCTGGAACTGAGAGCTTGACGTCGACGGTTTTATCGAATCCTTGGTCGCGAAGGTCATTCTCGTCCAGGAAGGCAATATTCTTCTCTCTCAAGAAATCCTTCAGTCGAATTTCGTTCTCCTGACCTGGATGGGGAGATGAGCATAGATGGTGACGAATGTCCGACGAGAAATCCGAGCAAGGAAGCAATGTGGACTCCCTCAACTTCACTCACCTGATATTTCTTCTTGGCATCATTATACGGTCCATAGAAGGGATCGTTGATGGTACAGTAGAAAACTTCGAACGCCAAAACTTTGTCCCTTATAAGCGACGAATCTTTGAGTAGATTTGTAATCCGTTTTTTCCCCTGGGGGTCTCCTGGAAGAGAAAGCGGCCGTCAAGTACTCGTCGCGAGCGGAAGGTCCGAAGGGAGCGACTCGTCCCTTCCTGAGGCAGCAGAAATGAGTAAGCTCACCTATTTCCGTCAGATAGTTCTCCAGTATCAGACGACAGAGGAGCGAGGGAGAAAACTTCATCTGATCCGCCATTTCGAGAAGGAATCCCGGCCGCGGAGATTTACTCCTTTCCTTGAAATGTCCGTAGTACATCGCTCTGCTCTGGAAGACAATGACAATTAGGTCGAGGGACGATTTGTGGGACTCCAAATTTTTTGATTTCAAGTCGTTCGATTCACTTAGTCGTGAGTCCGGAGATTCTCCGCAGGTTATACTCACCGTCACCGAAGAAAACCGATGGTGGTTCTTTCTAACCCATCGAACGAAGCAGCCACTCACAATCGACCGTAGTACATGACCGGGGACGTGCGCGAACTCCTTCAACAGCACGTCTAGACTTTTCCGAACAGGTAACTGGCTGTGTCGAGCCGCAATAGCTTCATACTCGGCCAGCAGCATCTTCATCACCAGGACCCGAGACAGAAAGCCGGCTCGCTGTCATAAGAATTTCATTCCTTGATTCCGAGTCTTGAACAACTGCCTGGTGTCATCGCGCGCCTTCAGAACAACAATAGAGAGCTGCTCGTGTGCCGAACCGAAAGCATGGAAGCCTCGCGATAGAAGCCTCCTCGCAGCTCCGTCTCTCGCCTGTGGCCGAGCGAGTGAGCGGAGTCTGCCTGAAAGGCGCGGGAGACATTCTTCTGAGGCTTTGAACCCCGCCATAAAAAAAACGGGGTGTTCCTCACCGAGAATCACGGGGGTTGCAGGCTCGGAGAGGAATTCCGAGCCTTAGGCTTAGGGTACTGGTCGGCGTGGTGGAGATATCGAGTGCGCGTACTTTATGCGACAGGAAGGTCGGGTAGAAATGAGCGGAGAGAATTTTGAACGGCGACCGGCGGCCGTTATCTGTATATCTTAAGATCTATCTGCCGCAACTTGCAATCGGAAGAGATCCGACTTGAAAAAAAAAGAGTGCGTTCGACTCCTTGTGAAGGACGAATTTACCCATAATCATAACCCATAATGCCCAAAATCATCCCAATGATCCCTCATGATGATTATTATATCTACCTCCGAGTCGAGAAAGTCGGTATATCCTGATGATAAGAATCGTGAACTTATGAGCATAGATGAAACCCTCCGAGTTCACCCCGAGGGAGACCCCGCTGAGTCGTCACCTCGCGGATTACTTCACAGTCAGAACCAGATCGATTCCGCTCAATCACCGGGGTCTTCCCCGCACGCTTCCCAGCGTGCACATGAGCGTGATATCACGTCATCTCGGCTTGTGAAGACGAACTCAACTCTAGGCACGTGGTATGGAAGTTCTTTTTCGGCGCTTGCGCTAGTGATAGAGCCGCAAGCTCCCGACATCGAAGGCGGCCGAATATTCCAACGCGTATCCTGGTAGATGGACCGCGAGAATGCTCAAACAAATTATAAAGATAATACGGTAATAAGCGGGACGTCCAGGTACTGGAGGTTACGGTCGTATGGAAGCACAATAAGAGACACCAAGCGGGATATCCCCCGGTGAAGAAGATCCATAAGCGATGGGTCATGCGATCGTACGGTCTCGGTAATGAAAGGATTAGGTAAAATGAACTTGTGCACGGTAAT
>NW_003803370.1:4292-6058 GCF_000255335.2 Galendromus occidentalis
TAAATTTAAAAATTAAAAATTGAACATTCTTCGGCCGATGCGTGACAAGAGGCGATTTTCCTCTATGGACCCCATGAGAACCGGTCTGGCTCCGAAAATATTGCTCGGATCACCTCGGAACTTAGTGCGTTGGATTCCTGACACAATTTCACACCTAAATAGCTGCCATAGCAACTTCTGAAAATTGATTTAAAAATAAAAATTGAACACTCTTCGGCCGATGCGTGACAAGAAGCGGATTTTTCTCTATGGACCCCATGAGAACCGGTCCAGCTCCGGAAATATTGCTCGGATCGCCTCGGAACTTAGTGCGTTGGATTCCTCAGACTATTTCACACCTGAATAGCTGCATAGCATTTTCTAAAAACTAATTTAAAAATTAAAAATTGAACATTCTTCGGCCGATGCGTGACAAGAGGCGATATTTCTCTATGGACCCCATGAGAACCGGTCTAGCTCCGGAAATATTGCTCGGATCACCTCGGAACTTAGTGCGTTGGATTCCTGAGACAATTTCACACCTAAATAGCTGCATAGCAACTTCTAAAAATTAATTTGAAAATTAAAAATTGAACATTCTTCGGCCGATGCGTGACAAGAGGGGATTTTCTCTATGGACCCCATGAGAGCCGGTCTAGCTCCGGAAATATTGCTCGGATCACCTCGGAACTTAGTGCGTTGGATTCCTGAGACAATTTCACACCTAAACAGCTGCATAACAACTTCTAAAAATTAATTTAAATATTAAAAATTGAACATTCTTCGGCCGATGCGTGACAAGAGGCGATTTTTCTCTATGGACCCCATGAGAACCGGTCTAGCTCCGGGAATATTGCTCGGATCGCCTCGGGACTTAGTGCGTTGGATTCCCGAGACAATTTCACACCTAAAAAGATGCATGAAAACTTCTAAAAATTAATTTAAAAATTGAAAATTGAACATTCTTCGGCCGATGCGTGACAAGAGGCGATTTTTCTCTATGGACCCCATGAGAACCGGTCTAGCGCCGGAAATATTGCTCGGATCACCTCGGAACTTAGTGCGTTGGATTCCTGAGACAATTTCACACCTAAACAGCTGCATAACAACTTTAAAATTAATTAAAATAAAATCGAACATTCTTCGGCCGATGCGTGACGAGAGGCGATTTTTCTCTATGGACCCCATGAGAACCGGTCTAGCTCCGGAAATATTGCTCGGATCACCTCGGAACTTGGTGCGTTGGATTCCTGAGACAATTTCACACCTAAATAGCTGCATAACAACTTCTAAAATTAATTTAAAATTAAATAATTGAACATTCTCGGCCGATGCGCGACAAGAGGGGATTTTTCTCTATGGGACCCCATGAGAACCGGTCTAGCTCCGGAAATATTGCTCGGATCGCCTCGGGACTTAGTGCGTTGGATTCCTGAGACAATTTCACGCCCAAATAGCTGCATAGCAACTTCTAAAAATTAATTTAAAAATTAAAAATTGAACATTCTTCGGCCGATGCGTGACAAGAGGCGATTTTTCTCTATGGACCCAATGAGAACCGGTCTAGCTCCGGAACATTGCTCGGATCGCCTCGGAACCTAGTGCGTTGGATTCCTGAGACAATTTCACACCTAAATAGCAACTTCTAAAAATTAATTAAAAAATTAAAAATCGAGCATTCTTCGGCCGATGCGTGACAAGAGGGGATTTTTCTCTATGGACCCCATGAGAACCGGTCTCGGCTCCGGAAATATTGCTCGGATCACCCCGGAACTTTGTGCGTTGGA
>NW_003803370.1:6078-224976 GCF_000255335.2 Galendromus occidentalis
AAGATCGGCGGAACAGTGAGCGCCGATGCAGCTTTCAATGCGATAAGCATACCGCTCTGAACACTTGCAGTCGCTGCAATGCGCATTGTGGCCCATGTATTCGCTTATCTCGTTAACATCTATGTAAAAGCGAAGCCGCTAGTGAGGGGTTAGGGGCAAGGAGTCACAGAGGGAATCGGACGCGGAGCCTCGGGCGCAAAGGTCCCGATCTCGATCATCTCAACGTGCGGGAGAAGCGTACAGTAGTTTCCGTCACATGCGGGCTCGGCAGTTCCGTACCCGGTCTTTCGTGCAAACGGTACTCCCGACGGAATCCATTCCCTCGGGAGAGGAAACGACTGAATTGCAGAAAAGGGTGAGCTGAAACGGCGTTCTTCCCGACGTCGGACTCCAGACTGGGTGAGATCTGGGTGACCCGAGGAGACCACAGATTTGGCGCCGATCGCTCCGACCGCGAAGCGAGAGCGCCGGAAGAAAGCTCTCGCTAAAGACCTCCCGGTGAGGCACGCTGTAGCCGTTGTTTACACACCATTGCCTGAGCTCTTGATTCTCGGGCAGTTGCTGTTGTCCGTCGAACAGTTGTGCGAAGCGACGCCCGGTGAAGAAAGCCGGGAATACTATATTATTCCTTCTCTAAGTTTATCAGTGACCGAGGATCGGCAGGGAGCGGCCGAACGGTGCAGTGTTATCATGAGGACTTTCGGAGACCGTCCGATCGCCTTCCAATTGGAAGATGGAGGCGACTACTATTACATCGGGACTGAGGTAATTCAAAGAGCCTCGAGACATATATAAAACGGGGACGTTGTGAAAAAGAGTGCGTGGAGCGACCTCGCTATGAGCCTGAACGTTCTCGAAGTGGACATCATCACGCGGGCAATCAGCGTTTAGAGTCGGTTCATCCACATATGAACAATATTTCTTATTTAAGGTTGGAAACTACATGCGGCTATTCAGGGGCACACTGTACAAGAAATACCCATCGCTATGGAGGAGACCGGTTACGGTTGAGGAAAGGAAGAAAATCTCCCAAATGGGTGAGCTTTTGATCAGACTCATTATGGGAATGCGTGACAATCGGAGGTCAATGGCGCAAGAACCGATGATGATGGCGCAATGTCAATGATTATGAGTCATGAGTAGATACGCTGGTCTTCGGGCTCGTCAATTCCTGTGAGCTCCCGCGGAAGAATTCCATTTCGGGGATTCATATTGAATAATCCCCTCTTCCATTTCGTAGAAAACATGAGTCACCATTCGGCGGCAAACTTCATTTCGCTCCTCAAGAAAGTTGAAGTTGACGATCTCATCGACGGTAACGAGGAGAAATACAGAGCAGCTCCTGTCCAAGAGAGTAACTACGATGGCGGAGCACATGGGTGAGTTCTGCCTTCAGAGATCGATTCCATCATGAGCCCCTCCTGCGAGCGTCGATATCAGCCAAACGTAATTCTAATCGTGATGGTGTGCAACAGGGCGAAAGCAATCAAGGCACGACCATCATTCATGCCGGCTGCTCCCAACAACGCGCATCACCTCGACGCAGTCCCGTGTTCGACCCCGATAAATAGGAACAGACTCCAACATACGAAGAAAAATAAGAGTTTCCCGATGCTGTGAGTTAGATTGCGCAAGGACGTGAATTTTGTCGACGCATCTGTATTCGAGTGTACGAAGACATTCCCTCGCTCCACCCACAAGGGGAAGAAGACGCTGAGAGATCCTTCTTCTTCCAGGTATGATGATCTCGATCCGGCGACTCTCCACGAAAACGCTGCTATGCCCGAATGTCTCGTCCCGATCCGTCTGGACATGGAAATCGAGGGGAATAAGCTCCGCGATACTTTCACTTGGAACAAGAACGAGGCTCAAATATCTCCAGAGCAATTCGCGGAGATCCTCTGCGATGATCTCGATCTCCCACCCCTCCTCTTCGTGCCTCAGATCGCAGCATCGATGCGACAGCAAATCGAGGCGTTCCCGACAGAAAGTCTCCTCGACGAGCAAACCGATCAGAGAGTCATCATAAAGCTCAATATTCACGTGGGGAACATTTCTCTCGTCGACCAGTTTGAGTGGGATATGAGCGAGAAACTGAATTCACCTGAGGAGTTCGCCACGAAACTGTGTTCAGATCTTGGATTAGGCGGCGAGTTCGTGACAGCGATCGCGTATTCAATCAGAGGTCAGCTCGCTTGGCACCAACGAACGTATGCGTTCTCGGAGGCGCCTCTCAGTCAACTCGAAATGCCCTTCCGACCTCAGAGCGAGGCTGAGCAATGGTGTCCATTCCTCGAAACTCTCACCGATCAAGAAATGGAGAAGAAGATTCGTGATCAAGATCGAAACACTCGCAGAATGAGACGGTTGGCCAACACGCATCCCGGCTGGTAGGTCTATGAAAATGTCTATCCGCACCCTGGGTGCACTCCGTTTCTCTGTCCCGTACTTGAATTTGAAATCATGATCCTTTCGATATCCTATCAATAGTTTCTAATAAACCTGTGAATTCATCTATGACGGAACGCATTTCTTCTCAAAAAGAGAATTGCCGATGGGGAGACATGCTCAAAACAACTCGGAGCAATGGAGGACCCCTCCATTCTCGGTGGAGCGTGCACTTCTTCTTCTTCCCCACCTCCTTTATCTGGTCAACCCGGAGAATTGATTCTCTCGCTTTCCCATTTAGAGTCTCGTTCGAGCTTTATCCGACCACAAACAATCTTTCAGACTGAACGAAGCCCCCATGTCGATGATAATATGTATCACCACGTCCCTCTCCTTCCCCGTAAAACTTCACCGAGCCAAGCCTTTCCCGCACCTGAATCTCCCCAACGACCTTGTCCATCATATTAAACAACACAGATAGAAAACGCCGGAAGATCTTCAACTTGAAAAGTTTGTGACAGTGACAGTAAGCTTTAGTGCGATTTCTTCGTGTGAGTCTGCTGTAGGATTGTACATCATTCCAGCCTCGAAGGGTGCCTCAGAAAAATCTCGTTTGAAACTCAATATTGTATATCATCATCTCATTAGGATAGTATGTGGAAGATAGCGCCTAATCCAAATCTAGAGCTCTTGTAGGCGCTTTCAGTCTCTCTCTCCCGAGCTCGGAAGACAATATTCACATGGAATAGAGCTCAGGTCTCCTGCGGGAATCCTGAATATCACATGACTCCAATATCAGGGTAATTCTCACAGCATCTCGAAAAATCTCGTAACGAAGCTTTGGCTCGATAAACTTTCGCATGAATATTGTTTGTATTCGAAGATAGTTTGCGACTTTGTCGTATTTCTCACTCTCAAAAGTTCACATTTTTTCGCATGCCTCGATGCTCTCTCTACCCAGCAGCGCTGCATTGGGCTTTCTGCGTGAAGTAGGTGATACCCGAAATTGACAGTAGAATTATTATCACCGTGTTCCCATAAATGTACGTCCGGAACTTGGGATCGACATCTCCCTGACGGTACCAGTGTATCTGAGGAGAGAAAAAGTCGCGATCAACTTCCAGTGCGGACTCCTCTATCGCTCCAGACGCTCAAAACCAGACCGGATCCCTGAGCTTTAAGTCCGATTCTTTTTCCCTTCACTCGGTTCTCACAATGCTTGCATTTCTATCGCTGACTCGACACCGATGTTCATACTCTTACCAAGATGCAATGAAGAAGACACATGATTATCAGGACAAATGAGAAATATATGTGTCGACCGTCCGGCGGTATGTTGTAGAAGAAGGCGAGACAGAGAGTAACCTGTGGGGATAGGGAAGACGTGAGATCGAGCTCCCGGAATTCAGCTCGAGCAAAATAGATCGGTACCGCTGGAAGAGTTCCAGTCTCTCCAGGAGATGAATCTCCAGAGTATTTTGCCACGGAACGCTTCTACTCACGAAAACGAGGACTGATGTAACGGCAGCGAGTCCATAGTGCAGATAACGCTCCCTAGGGCTGGAGTCATTGAAGAGCGGCATCTGAGGACCACCGAACAGAGGGCTAAACTCGGAACCAGACGCCATCTCTTGCGTTGTGCTGAGTTTTCGGAAATTCTACCCGCAACGCGCCATCAGCGAAACTTCATCAGAGGGAGGAACTTCCTGCTACTCCGCCGATCTCTCTCAAAGATTCCTCTCTCCGGTTCTGAGTCCTGGCTGAGGATCTAGCGTTGGTGGCAGAGGATGACCTCCGCAGCGAGACTGATTTTTTCCTTCTAACCGCAACTTCCACAAGGCGTCACCGATGAGTTCACAAACTCAGTCCACAAAAAAGAACAAAAGGAGTTCGCCTCGAGCCGGCTCTGCCTGAGTTGTGATAGGTTTCCTCGAAACTCCCTCGGATCGCGACTTCGGCGCGCTGTTGTGCTTCACAATACTGCTCTTCGTAAGTCCTCACTCCTTGTGCATGATTCGTCTCTTCCACGACGATCCAGGATCACCTGACTCTAGCGAGAGCTGTCAGATTCGTCATAACTCGTTTTTTCGCTTGAGGAATCGTCGCATTCGAAACATTGCGACGCGCTTCTCATCGGTTAGCCTGGGCTCGTATCTCCGGCTAGCCGTCGCCGACTTCACCTCGGGAGGAAAGCGTCGATCGGGAAGGAATATCGAATACCGTCGGAAGCGTGTCACACACTCGGCTGGGCGATGGATGGTGTCAGTTATCTCCGTCAGTCAGTGTTTTTGGACAGATAGACAGACAGCTGTTTTGACATTGATCCCGGAGAGGACGGTCCGACGATTTCCTCGAGAATTGTCGGCTTTCGATCATCATCGGAGAGAGGCTCTCATCCAGGTGTACAGTTCGAGTCCAGGTGTACAGCGCGTAAACTTCCCTCTCTTTTCTCAAAAGGAGTATATGGTGTCTCCGTTCATATCGAAAAGCCGCTCAATCTTAAGACTTGCAATTATTGAGGCACGCGGGATGCCAAAAAGGGCATCGCTTCGTGCTGCAGGAACGACGCACGTCGGGAACACGCTCGCTTAGGATGCCGAAAAACGCAGGGGAGCGTGAAGAAAAGCGGAATCGTTTCATAAAATTCGCCTGTGTCGAGCGGTTGCAGACGAATATTTAGGAGGCCTGGATGATGATGATCTCTGCCGAGGAGCGACAAGAACCGACAGCTTTCTGACATTTCTCTGTTTCTCTGCGGAAAAAAACGGAGTCCACGGAGGAAATGCGAAGGACTCCTCCGTGGGGCCTGGTCTTCTCGGTGATCCTTTCAGTCTCTCATCGTTCCCTTTTAATCCGGGGATTGAGCTGTTTTTTGTTTCACTTCTGCGCAGGCACGTGAAGTCAAATCGAAATTCTTGATTCCAAACGGTCCACGCCTCTCGTAGTATCGCTCGTGCACAGCCAGCGATTCCTCCTTATGCCGCTCATCCCGTCGTCGCTCGGGCCGGGGCTCCCGTCAACGCGAGCGCTGGATATCTTGCCCAGTACCACGAACTGAACCCCGATTCAACTAGACCTCCTTATTCCTAGCAGATGGAGCCGAAGACTTTGCTGGCTTTCCTTCTGCCCACCAGGACCAGTAGGAAGTCCCATAATATAGAGCCTCATGTTTAAAAAAAAAATCTCGGTGTTTGGGGAGAGCTTTGAGGATTTCCGGGAGCTTGCGAATACTTCGATGATATGCTGTCGACTATCTGAGGGAGGAAGAAGAAGATAATTCAGCTTGAGTCACAGAGAGGTCAGGGGCACTGAGCTCGATGCTCAAAGGAATAATTTCTGCACGAGAAGCTCTCCACTAACATTTTTCTCGAAAGGGAAACAAATCCAGCATGTCACCCGGCGACATCGGAGCCGTGCACTCCTGGAATCCCAGCTCCCGATCAGTCAGTAGTGAGTCGTGAGATTGCTCTGAAATGAAAACATTCAGTCTCATGAATAGGAATGGTGGAGCTCCGTCTACGTTCCTCCCCGGGCTCCAAGCGACATCCATGTCCTGGCAGTCGATCTTTTTGGATTATCAGCCGAATCACTCTTGAGAGCAATCGTATGTGACCCATGAGTCACATGACCTGCTCTCTCGAAACGAGCTTGAAATTCCGAATCATTTGGACCTGACCCGTGCAGGTCAGGTCCAAATGAGGCCCAGGAGAGATTTCTGTGAGCGATGATTTGAATTACCGCGCGAGCGCCTTCGAGGGCCGCGCTCCCTGACCGCCATCCTCTCCTACGAAACTTCTCTGGCATTCCGCCATATGATACGTGAAAGCGCGCGCCTCCCTATCGAGACAAGATGTCGAGTTTCCTACAGAGTTCCCGGGACAAAGCCGTAGCTGTCAGATCTCTCCTGTGCCTAGTGCAGGCTCTCGAAGGAAGGGAAACAACAGTAGATCTACGCAATGAGACAGAAGTCGTCGGCACCATTGAAGTCGTCGATGGGTGAGTTCCGACGTCGACGGCTGTGCCGGGAAAGCCGCTCGGTGTTGATTCTCGAACGGAGCTCACTGGCTTCTCCCGTGAGGTGTAGCTCCCGATGGTGACGCCTGTCTAGGACTAACGAGTGTCAGACTGCATCCTAAGAGCAGTCGGATCATCCAGATCACTGTATTTCCGGAGAGGGTTGCGCGCGAAACCAGTAAGCTCTCTCCATGTCTCTAAGTGTCCGACTTCCCATACGACCAGTCTTACTCTTTAGAGGGGCAGACTTCACACGTCATCAAGATCAGAATGGTTCTAGATTCCAGCAGAGCAGAAATGCGCGAAAGAGACTGGACGCTCTAGCGCCAATTTCTCCGTCCCCGTGCGAAGCTCTCACAGATGTCAAAATATTAGGAACGATCGAGTTTATCTCTTTGCACACTTCTCGTTTTCAATCGTCAGTTTCCTCGGATTAAGATTGTCGACGTGAATCGAACGCAGCGTGACGGTCGGGATCGCCGGGACGAGGTGGCCGAGTGGTTAAGGCGTTGGACTGCTAATCCAATGGGCTCTGCCCGCGTGGGTTCGAATCCCATCTTCGTCGTAACTTTTTGCCTGCCGCCCTGTTATTTATTAGACGTCCCTCAACCCGCCAAATTACAAGCAGCGTCGAGACCCGGCGCTTTTACGAACCATAGAGGAAAAAGCATCGCAGGCGTTCTTTGGATCTGACCCTCGTCGCACCGTTGCGGACCAGGTCGACCACTAGAAACTTTAATTTCGGAAGGGCGCATCATTCGAGAAGCACCGTAAAGTCCGTCAGCCGTGTCTCTCCATTGATTGCGAAGCACGCACCACGCAAGTCAGGGAGGAGCTCTAATGCACCGGAACTTTTTGATCGCTCGTTTCGATCTCTCGTTTCTGCGTCATCGGCAGGAGACTCCGGCTACCCCCTTGAGAAAATCCAGACAACGCTGTAGGTACTCAATCCTACATATATTCTGAACGGTGACTCAGATCCTCTTGAGGATCTATAGGTCCGATGTCGCCCGATTTCTTCCTGCTTTTTTGTGACCTGTTAATATGCTGAATTTGGGACCAGAAAACCCATCACTCATCATTCCACCGTGATTCCAGGCGAATGAACATCCAGATGTCAGATGCCGTCGTCACGATGCCAAACGGGTCTTCTCGACAGTTTTCATTCCTTCACGTCCGCGGAAGAAATGTTCGTTACGTCCACATCCCACCAGACGTTAATATCATGAAAACGATAGAGGATCGAGTTCAGCGAGTCCAAGGAGTTATCCCCGCCGCTCAAGCACCTAACGACTTGGCGGTGATGATTACTCGACGGAAACGAGAACAACTTCGACGGAGGAGGCTCGCAGAAGGCCGTTAGTTTTTTTTAAAGAAAGCTCCCGCAGACAGACATAGCTAGTCACCAGCTCACACTTTCGTCGTCCAAAGCATGCGAGCGCGATCTAGGGGGGTGAGCTATCAGACGGCCGCACAAATTCTTGATCGAGCTCTCGATACGAAGTTACCTCCTCAAATAAAAGACGGATAGACCGGAGGAGATCGCATTGTTTCCCGAACGCTCCTCCCGACTTCACAGCCCGCGAAGTACAGCACGATAGACCACACCCCGCGTCGAATAATTTCGATCATCGAGCTTTACGGTGCAAACTAAAGGCGGATCCGCAGCGGAACTCACGAAGCTATAGCCTCGTCTCCTCCGGGATTCGTGAGGCTAGCTGTTTCGTAGACCCCGTCAGGCCTAATTTCTACCCGCCCGAATATTGTCGGATTCCGGAAACCGGGGGACATGAGTTCTGTCAACCACTTTGGGAATTACATCATCCACTGTACGCTCGAAGACTTTGCTACCGTAGGGTTCATACTATGAGCCGAATTCTAAGGATGAAGCTTCTCTCCGTAGAAGCTTCCCGGTTCCCACCACTCTCCCTGCACGCTTAGGTGCAATAACAATATGTCAAATATCTTCATTCCGATGATATGATCTCCATGATGGATGAATTCCTCACTTTCCGGGCCCTGTTTTCAAAGTCCATTACTATTCCCGGACATTTACGAACTTCTGCGAGCCTTATACGCCAGCAGCAAATTTTTTTTCACGGGGACTGCGACAGACCGCGGGAAGTCTTCTCGCCTTTAGATCGATACGGGCGCGATCATGATTCAGCTGAAATTTCTCGCAGAAACGAAAATTAAAAAAGGCGAACGGGTGCCTGGTATCCCTCTCCTCTGGAAGGAGACTTCAAAGCATACATTATACTCTCAACTTCTTCTCGCATTTCTGGCCACTAACGTCCCTTGTGGACGGACTTACAGCGCTCTAAGGCTCCCGGTTCGAGAGGTCTCGCTTCCGTATGAGCTGAATGAAATCTGATCCGATGTGAAAATCTCGGTAAAAGTGATTAAAATGATGATGCCAAGCTTCCGCTCCGGAAATCAATTGTATGAGCACAGGTCTTGCCAGGTGGTCCCCGTATGCGATCGTGCTCACTATCTTCGGAATCGAAGGCCGTAGCCGTTAGCCCCAGTGGGTGATGGGAAGGGGGAAGTGTCCAGCTCTGTCTACGAGAAAGTCTAATTCCACTTCCTGGTGAAAACTTGAGATGTTTTCCAGAAATTGATGCCTGCCCCTACAGGATCTTCATAAAAAAGGTTGACTCGAAGATCATCGGCGCAGCCGATTCGAGTCTCTGCGACGGCACCGCACCATTTCGAGAGCTCCAGCGCAGCGTCCCTCGCACAGAAGCTAAGCGGAGCGGAGCAATGACATCGGGATTCTCTGGCATGCGTTTTCCGTAGCAGAGTGGCGCAGTGGAAGCGTGCTGGGCCCATAACCCAGAGGTCCGTGGATCGAAACCACGTTCTGCTAACATATTTTTTCGCGTTTCTTTTCTCTGTTTTCCTTGTCAGAGTTTTCGCTGACTATCGCGTCTCGGATGGGAAGTTCGATTCGGGGCTCTGTGTTATCATCTCAGGGCTCGTTTAGCTTTCTCCGCTCTAATATTCTGCTCACTGGAAGCGCCTGAGCGGCGAGAGATCCCCGATGATGCTGGCGACGACGGGACCTGGGATGATTTGTACGCGAAACTAACGATGTGTGGCGTCTTTTTCATCTCGGTATGCTCGCAATAATGGGATCCTCCCCTTGTCCCTTGCTCGATGGCCGGAGAGATCCAGGCTGATTGTGGGTAAGGAGACAGAGCGCAACCTCTGTGCACTCCGGCATGGTCTAGTGGCTAGGATACGCGGCTCTCACCCGCGAGGCCCGGGTTCGATTCCCGGTGTCGGAATATTTTTATTCTTTCCCCTTGCTTTTCGTTTTCGGTTTTGTCTCTCCGTGTCCTTTCAGCCGGTGTCTGGATCGAGCGGACTCCACAACTTTCGATAGTTCGCAATGAACTCTCCAGATCGTCGTGAATAGCTTCGCGATACAGTCTCCGGTCTCAGAAGAAATTCATTTCTCCGCTCATCTTTATTTCTCTCAGGAAGATTGACAACGTACCTAAGAAGCAATAACTATTTTGTACAGTCCCTTGATTCCGCTCCACCTGGAGCGCTCGGTGCCTACCTAATCATCTTTGACTACATCATCCGTATTAGGATCAACTTTATACTTGTCGGGGAGCTCTTCACCCCGGATCACGTAGTCGAACTCAAGGATGTTCTTGGCCTGTAAGACGGTCGGCATGTCGATCATGGATCCCCTGGAAAAACGGAAATATGACCTCGTCCCTTCGGATTAATAAGTATATTCGGAACAGGATTCCAATTTATTATTCTCTGCTCTGGTCGAGCAAAAGTTATTAGCAGCCTCCTTATCGACCGACCTGAAGTTGAATGCGCCTTTGCCGCTCTCGACGTGGGTTTTGAATTCTTTGATGAGGTCTTTAGCCCATTCGATCTTCTCCTTGCGTGGAGAGAAAGCTTCTTGCACGACTGGAACTTGAGACGGGTGGATCACTTGTTTCCCAGTGAATCCCAATTTAACACCCTCTAGAGCTTGCTTCCGGAGGCCCTCAGAATCTGAAGAGAATTGTTCCATCCACTCAAATCCGCCGCGATTATATCGAAGACACAAAATCAAGTGTTCGAATGGGTCAAGTATCGCGGATTCTTCTCCGGGAGTCTCCTGTTTTCACTGAGACTCCGAACTCACCTTTGTAGTCGATGTAAACCATATCGATCGGTTGAACTTTGAATGCCTTGCACATCAGGACTATCTGTTGTCTCGCGACTAGAACCTCTTGAGCATCTTTCGTGCGTTGCGCGCCTAGGAATGGAGGAATTCGATGAAAATTCGCTACAAATAAGCCCTAGCACGGAGAAAGCCCGTCGTCGTAACGACCTTCAGGTCCCAGCAGTCAATCTGTGCTCCCATTCGACCAACGCGGTGAGTGTAGCGGCGTACGGCATGCGCCTAAGGTCTTCGTAGAGCCGAATCTGCTGTCAGAAGAGGCTTCCGGGACAAGAAAATCCAATCTCGCGTACTCGAAAAAGATCAGCCAACTGGGAGAATTGAACTCCCGACCCCTGGTTTACAAGACCAGTGCTCTAACCCCTGAGCTAAGCTGGCGACGCCATTTCATATCGAATTTGTCTGCTTTAAATACCGCTCATCTCCGGTAACGACAATTCTTCAAATATTTGAGTCAGACAATGGCAATCTCGAATAAGATGATTTCTGGCCACTACGAAAGCTCTTTTGTGTGAGGCTGCCATGGCGACCGCGCAGCCATTGATCCTCAGAAGCCGTGAGGCGCCAATTCATTCTCAAAGATTGGATGCGTATGTGCTCCGACACTCTCCGCGCGAAGTCTCCCTTTGACAGCGCTATTGGCCGTGGCTCTCCCGTGGAGGATTCAGATCGTCGCTGAATGTAATCAAGGAACCCGGAATCATCTGACATCCTCGGAAATCGGGGAAGGAAATGCAGACGGGTAGGAAAATGTCGTCACACACCGCGAGCGTAGCAGAATACCCCGGCGAATTGTGTTTGGGGACAAGACTTGCGCTCCTCTCGTGGGGAATTTCGGACCTGAGTCTGGGAAGACAAGACAGGAAGCATTATATGGGTGGAAGACAACTCAGCGCTCACCGATGCTGGCAGTGAAATCGTCCGAACCGAATACGACAGCGTCGATTACGGCACGACTCATTTCTGATAATTCCGCCGCATGTTGCAAAATTTCTTTCAGGTTTATCAGTCCGATTGCAGATTCAATGTACAGCACGAGATTGAGGATCTTCCGTGAGTCTTCCTCGGTCTCGAGAAGACGCTTGTTCACGTGATCGACCAGCTGTAGATGGAACGAATATCCGTTAGGAGGGATCGGGGAGAAAAATGATTCGTACCCTTTGACCTTAAGTGAATCTACTGGATAAGTCGGATTCATCTGATCAACATCGGATCTTGAGCTGAGATTATCATTCAGAATCAATGATCAGGAATTCGTGAATAATGACGCTCGAATCAGAATCGGAAGTGACGAACCCAGGTCACATGCTCGGTGCTTTCGATTTTGGGCAGGTAGACCGTGCTCGGTAGTCTTTTAGAGTCGAAGATGTGGTCGAAATCGACTTCAGCCATACCGGAGTCGACGCTGTTTATCCGGACACCAACGTCCGCTCGACCAAACTCCATGGTATCGAGAGCCTGCTTGATAGCATCCCGCGCTTGGTCCTGCAAAAGTCGAATTAGAAAAAGTCGGCATGAAGGCATCGGGTATATGGATCGTGATTTTGTCTGCAGTGTTTGCTCGGGGGCATCGAGGATCAAGAAAATCGACGACTAGATGTACTAATAGTAGCAGTGCGACCTCAACTTGAGTCAATGATTGGTGCCTTACGTTGGGACTCAAGTTGAGGATAGGCTCCCCAGTTGCTCGAAAAAGACTTCTCCAGTATTCCCGTGGGGAAGACACTTTCGTATTGCCTTGTAGAACGCCAAGGTGTGGAAAGCCACTATATTTTACGGAAACTGAGAGATAAAACTCCTTAGTCGGAGGATAGTCACACGAATCCAATGGAGTGAGGAGTAAGGGAGTCTTAGACTAATCCCTTTTCTTTCGTGAAGCGGCATGTGTGGCGAATCGTGAAGAATATCACGGAACTTGGGTAGAGATTCTACGGTTAGGGAAAGCGATTCCCTCAGCTTCCGAAGAACTGTCCGCGCCCTCGCTCTAGCTCCTTTCCCTCCACGCCATATCCGAGACGATGAAAGATGAGCTCTCGATTCGAAGGAAGTTCCTTAGCGGACTCAAGTATGATTGGTTATCGAAGTACTCTTTGTGGCGATCCATTTACCGCTCGACACGCGGCCTGGTCTCGTAATCAAGGCCTTCATGGGTCAGACACAAATAGGTGACTCAAGTACGAGGTAGACTCAAGTTGAGGGGACTCAAGTGTGAGGTCGCACTGTGTGTCGGTTTTCAGAAGGTCTGATAACCGGTGTATCACCGCGTCACGACTCAGAGCCAGTCGAGATCCGGATCCGTTCCGAACACCGGAGACGGATTCGGCGCCCGAGGTGACTTCATACGACCAGAAGACACAGTTACTAAGGACGAGTTCATATGTGCGCTGGGAGAATAATTCTCAACCCGAATGAACACCGAACCACCTACAGCGAGCAATGAACATATTCATAGATGAGATAGCAGTACCCGGAGTTCCCTCTTATCTCACAACGGCGAGAAAGATCCAGAATTCTTCAGAGGATTCCAAGCCGCTCTCGGTAGTTCTCACTACCAATACGGAACCCTTCCAGTTCCAGGAGGAAGACCCCCACCAAAGCGGATCGCATGTCAGTCGGTGAAGGTCGCGTCAAACGGATGATTTGCGCGGTAGCTGTCTCATTCTCGCGTGAGCTACGATCAACCCTACCTTGGCGGTGGCTGCCACCCCGTCTTCACAGTCGAGGATGAGAGCGTCGACATCGAGATTCCGAACTTTTTCAATCTTGGCAACATCGCTCCCGGGAACATAGAGACAAGCTCGACGCGGGACAAATTTCCGAAAATATGGTTCAGCCGGTGTAGCACTGCTTTTGCATCGGAATTGCTGCCGAACGATCGGAGTCAACCGGGACCCGAATAAACGAGAAAACATTTCGCCCAAAGAGACGTTCGGGGCCTATGACGTTCTCCACAGGCGGCTCAGTCAGTCTTCGAATTCTGAATTCTTCGAACGAGAACAACACGGAAAATAAATTCAATGAACACATGCGCGGAGGAGTCCCTCTCTCCGAGACGCGGAATAACTCCGAAAGGTGGAGATCGCTCCGGATGGTCTCTCGAAATCCTCTCCGCACCTCTATTCATCCCAAGGTGACCAAGACCATGAGAGAGATGCCCTGTCCGGAGAGTTGCATCCACTTGGAAAAAACTCATTGAGCTCGATCGCGATGCGCCATCGACGCTCACCTGTCGGATCTCGATCCGGAGGATGCGTATCTAAAAATGCGTTCATCAATGTAAACAAGTCGGGCTTGTGGCGGCGTAGACCCGCATGGAAGGCTTCTGGTTCGATTCCGAGTATTTTTTCTGGACGCCCAGACGTAAACAAAACAAAGAATCGGTGCACACTGGGTTGTGATCAGGTTCGGTGACGGTGCCGTTTGTTTCATCTCGCAACGATTACCTGTTCAACATTCCGAAAGCTCACGGCCACTTGAGTCAGCAGAATTGGGAAGCGCAGCCATCGACAGCTCCCACAGCATAAAATCAACAGAAATCCGCGGACGGCGGCCCAACTTTGCGCTTGTCGCCGGAACCGCTTCAAGGAAATCTGCTCCGGTGACTGGTGACCGCGGGGAGCGTCGAGGAAAGAATCAGACTCGCAGACCAACGAGCTTCGTGGTTTCGGTGCTTCCGAGGAATTGAAATGGCGACGTCCAAACTCATGGGTAGCCGAGTTGACCAATTGGACGCGCACGAGCTCGACGAACAGCTCTTCGACCTCTTGAAAAGTCGTTTCTCGGATGCTTTCAAATACTTCGATCGAACAAACTTCCTGACGTTCTGGTCATTCGAGCTGGACGCCCTGATAAAAGCAGCCCTGCTCAGTGTTCTTCTGCTCCAGGACCGTCCGGCAACAGTTGGTCAAACTCTTCTGGATCTATCGCTGGTAGGACGTAACAGAGAACCTCTGAAGAGATGGAAAATCGTCTCCGTTTTCCTGCTCCTAACCGGAACTCAGTGGTTCCGCGAGCGTTGTTTAGCGAAAACATTGAATCTACTGCTGCGAGATCGGCAACGGGCTGAAAGATATTCTACCGTGACCGAGGGTGTTCTGAAATTGGCAGGGGTTGTGAACTTCTTCGTTTTCCTCACTCAGAACCGCTACCCGAGCATCCTGCATCGATTGTTCGGCATCAAAATGAACTACTCTCAACCACCCAATCTGCGTGAAGTGCAATACGATTCACTGTCGCGAGAATTACTGTGGACGACCGTATCAGAATTTCTCGCATTCCTCCTCCCTGTGATAAATTCAAGCAAGAGCCGGTCGATGTTCAGGAGCGCCCTCCGCAAAGTCTACGGCAAAGTCGACTCCACGATGGGCACATCGCCACACGAGCGATCGCTGGTCGACTTCAAGACGTGCGGGATCTGCTCGAAGCCCCCGACGCAACCCCACGAAATTGGCTGCAGACACGTTTACTGTTACTTCTGCATTGCGAGCAATGTCCTTTCCGACGACGATTTCGAGTGTCCGCAGTGTGGGAGGCTCGCCGGGACGATAAAGAACGTGAGACCGGCAACCGGTCTTCAGGCCGAGTCGGAAATGAGTGCCTGATGTATCTAATGTAAGGGAGTCTCGAGCCTTGAATATGTATACTAAATGATATATACACCATACACATATTTATATGAGTATCTCCGAAATCGGAAATAAACCTGCGATAGCGAACGACCGAATGAATATTAGGTTTATCAGTTCCCCATCCGTATCATACCAGCTCCCAAGGGTACGATCTAGTTCACAGGGAGTTCTTGTTTTCGACTGCTCAATTTTTTCCACGTGACCACGCACCTGGGTCCTGACCCGTGACACACCAGAAAATCTCAGAAGGCTCGTTCCCGCATCTGCAGTTACGCAACTCGCCAAAAACTTGCTCAGAACTCACCAGAAAGCCGAGGGGCGAAAGACCACTATAAAGGGATACAGTCGCCGCAGATTGTCCTGTCGGACCCGTGAGTCTCGCTTCTATCGAGAGCACTCGGTGCAATCACGTATCCTTGAACGACTCCCGTGCGACACCATTTCTTCAACTTCGTCAACTTCGTTCACAAGACCAGGCCAACCCATTTCATACAGCTCCGGGAGACGCGCGGCTTTTCGAAAATCCCGGCTGAAACAATCGATCAATGCGAGGGAGTGATCAATCGGGAGACTCGAGTGAACATGCGAATCGGCGTCGCGAGTCTTTTCCTCATTATCGTCGTTCAACAGACTCTCGCTTCAAGAGGTTACTACGGAGGGACTTACAAATACAGAGGACGAGGTTTTTCGGCTCAAGGTCACGGTCAACCAGTCTACGAAAGAACTCATAGTTACCGCAGGAGTCCAGGAGATTACAACTACGGTCGGGGAGGTCAAGTTTATCGGCCCGAATACAATAACCGTCGAAAAGAAGGATACTATTAATCCGTATCTCATCAGGAATCTCGGGATTTTTTACAATAAAAATATTTTCTCATCGAGCCTGTTTCACGGGTCATTTTGAGTCATTTTCATTTATACTGAATTGTAACTCGTAGAATACATCATATCATTCATTTAAAACTTAGTCACATGTGAGGAGAGAGAACAGTGGGGCTTCTCCAGGATCCGACGATGCTCGACTCTATCGTTATGTTGACTGCGATTCTTTTACGAAGTGTCGAGTGGGCAGCTGTCGATTTTCAGCTCTATGGGCGTGGAATCGTGCTCCGAGTCGACGAGGACGTCCAAAGGAGCTCTACATCGTTGGACACTCGCCCAACGTATCACGATTCTGCAACAGAAAGGAATAGTCTCTATAACCGTCCAAGAGCAATCCTTGATTAGAAAAGTAGTCCTTAGGACCATAGCTCCCGAGCATGTCAGAAAGATTACCTGTTGCGTGATACCGTTGAAAGTTGCGTCACCTTCTGGGAAAACACCGAGTCTGCGCAGAATTGCCATCTCGCGACTCATCGTCTCATCCCCAATCAAAACAGCGTCGTTGAGATGCGATTCATCTTGAACGTCCCCGTGGAAAGTCTTGGAATGAGCCTTGTTCAATACCTCCCTGGAAATAGCCGGAAGGCATACGATAGAATCTGGGGGATCTCCTTCTAATGGATGTGACTGCGAAATGGAAATAGTGATTCGAATTACTCGAAGGCATTCAGTTGTTGATTCGCGTTCAGTCTCTCCGCCGCGAGCTGAGAATTCCTCCGAGCGAGTTTTTGTGCTCTAACTTTTTCTTCCAAGACGCGTTTACGGAGCTCCTCGGCCAGAGCTTGGAGTTTCTTCTCGCTCTCCAAGGCATCCTTCCTGCTTGTCTCCAGCTCGGTCTCTAAACACTGGATCTTCTGCTTGAACTGCTCCTCCAGGCTGCGCCTGGGAGATTGATATTTCATACTCACTCGACGATACTTGCTCTTACGAACGCCTCTCAACCCCCGAGAATACTCGAGGGCCCCTAAGAATTCTCGAAGTATCGGCTGTCTCGGGAGGAATCTTCTAGTTTTCATGCTCTCCTCAGGATAGAGTCCTTTACCTCTTGACGCATGATAAACATTCTTGCGGCACCGCGAATCCTGTCGTTTCGTTGTTATGGGTCTTGGAACGTTCGATCTGCTGGAGGGCTTGTTGGAGCTCATTTGCGACTGGAAAATAGATTCGTTGAAGACCAGGACACTCAATATTCAAGGAATCGCATACGTTGCTCGACTTGCATCCCTCCCCCATGGAGGATGATATCCCTGGTGAGCTTCGGGGACCTAGAGCGGAAGACGGAGAACAGAAAAGAGCTAACGGTGGTTGTTGCGATTCCGCTCGGACGCCAATTCGACCTCCATGATGTCCCTGCTTTCTTTGATCTCTTTCTTTTCAAGGAGGATCTTCTGAAGATTATTTGCAAGGCTGCGGCACTGATCTTCGAAGTTCTGAGATTTCCGTTGAAGACTCAACTTATCTTTCTCATGCTCAATGACTCGTTCTCGCAAGTTTTCGATAGTGGCGTTCGATAGCTCCAAACTGAAATGGCCGAGTACCGAGGGTCAGTGGGCAAGGGGCACGGAACTGACCATGGAGCAGGCGCTCCCGACTGCGTCGATCGGAGATCACTCACAGAATTTCCGGAAAAGCATTTACTAACTCGTTGTGAAGATCCCCGATCTGGTTGTTGCTTTCGTCGAGCTTGATTTTAATTTTGGTGATTTCTCTGAGGTGAGTATCTTCTTTCTCCTCGGACTTCTGTTTCACTTCCTGGAGATTTTTGCGTAAGATTCCGTTATCTTCCTTCGTCTGCTGGGCATCTTTCACGAATTCCAAGAGTCTGCAAGGGAAATTCTCGGAGTCTCTATTCAGAAAAAGGAAAGGTTTCATGTTGCTCGCTAGAAGAGCGGCCTTCACCAACGAGATGCTGGCACCTCACTAGTGCATGCATGGCCTGGGACTTGACTCTGCACGCTATCGATTCCGGGACCACGGGTCATTTCCACTGAATTGGTTTCTACTCTGACCTTGTCGTAAGAGAATATATCCTCGTCGTGAATGTCGTGTCCGCGGGTGAAGTGTCGGGCTTGACGTCGGAGTTGTCCGAGGACCCCACTGAACTTTCGAGCTTGCTGAGAGCGTCCGCGATATGCGCCGGGATGCCACGCAGCCGCAAATCTCTGCGAGACGGACGAGATGTAGAGATCTTTCGAATCAGTCCGAGCCGATCGTTCCACAACTCTTGGGTCTAAACAGACGCAACAGAAAAATTCTTCTGAATAGGCGATTACCTCACGCCTTTCCGAGGAGACTTCACAGCGCAGACCGGCGTTGAGGACATCATTGTGGACGGGACAGAAGTCGTGGGTCTTCGACTTCCGCTTCGGTAAGTTCTCTCGAAAAATCGAATCGACGGGAACCTAGCTCGAGAGCAGCAGGCGGTGATGTCGCCGAACGCGTTGAAATGTCAAGCATCGTAAACATCGTTCGAGAGTTTTCCGCGCACATTACGACGTTTGTAAACAAAATGAGCAAGGGTCTGTCGTTTCTGGACAAGCCCGAGGACTCCATTCCAACGTCACGACGTCTTGGAGGGAACTTCGGGAGCCTTTGCGGATACGGTCGCGTCGCGCTCTCGATGCGCAGGAAAATAAATTCGCTCCAATTCCTAGTGGCTTAGGAAAGAGGATTGACCATATTTGAATCCCAAATATACTAAAGTTCCCTTCTCTGTTGACGTCGAAGGCCTTCAAAAGAAAACATGTATGTTCCCCGTGCATCATTGCACCTGACGATACCATCGGCGAATACCCCGAGAAGACCGAGAACGGTCAGTCCAGTCAGACCGATGGTCGCATGTATCAGCGAGCCCATTTCCGTCGTTGTCGCACAGAGGTATTCTGTGAAGAGGTATTCGATCGCTCAAGCTCGCTATTGACTGCGCCGAAGCTCTGAGCGAGGACTTATTCGAATCAAAACCGACCTTGCGTAGGAATAATGCCTACTCCGAAGTGGATAGCGTGAGCTGGGGCTGCCTGAGAATTCGGTTATTCCATCGACGAATCTATCCCGGTCCAGAGCGGAAGGAATACCTGGGCTGAGCGGTGGGCGGTGGAAAACGCTTGGGCGGCTGCTCGACGTGGCGTAAACCTTTAGAGATGCGCCGAAGAACTCCGTGCCATGGGGAGCTGCGATATTTGAAAGGCGTGACGCTCAGCTGTACCCTTCCGGAAGGCGAACGACCAAAAAAAACGTAACGGGGTCGGTGAGAAAACGGGAAGCCGCCGGAGTAAATCGAGCCAACGACAAGCGGCTTCCCCCTCTAATTCTACCCCCATCGTACAAAACCGGACCAGATCCGGTCCCGGCTGGCATCGAGAAAACACAGAACTTGATTCACGACGCGGCAGGTGCAGTGACTGACCGGGGAACGTACTACAATGAATGAGAAACAAGCAACCGACCCAGGGGCGTTGCCGGGAAACGCGGACCAAGAACGAGCGTATGCCTTCGTGCAGTAGAACACTCGGATGCCTGGACCGGATCGAAGAGGTAGCGCTGACGTCTGGAAAGTTCGCGATCTCCTCATTTTTTGCTTGTCCGTGTCATAGTAGAATGACTGGTTTGCTCGTTTGCTCATTCGTTCAAAATTCCATGCTAAGAATAAACTGGTTCCAACCAGTTTCTGCTGATAGTCTTCTTGATTCGTCTCGCCGGCTCTGTGAGTGCCGATTAGGAGGCAGTGGAAAGATTTCCGTCGAGCTGTTTTCCAGACATGAGGTGTCGTATAGCACCCATAGACATCTCCCTCAGGAACGCGTCCCGGCGAATCCAGTACCCGCTCGCTCGCTCTTTCCCGGCTCCACGCTGGCACGAACTCTGATTTATCGTTATTGAATTCAACACTGCCATTTTCGAGAATAATCTGCCGAGATTTCCTGCCTCCCGTCTTGTCTTCGCCCGAGGCAGGCATCTTACCCGCATGGAAGGGCTCACCACTACAATCTCTGGTTTAGGGCTCAGCCGCAGCTGGGCCGGAATGCCGGACCCCGGGAACTTCGAACGGAGTTACGAGCAGAAAAGTTGAATCCTCCCAGATCAATGTTTAACTCAATTGTTATCGAGAATCCCCACGGAGACATATCTGGGATTGCCTCCCCGTTTCTCCCATGAGACTGCGATTTGGATTGCGAGGATCATCCCGGCGAGGGCCGCGCTCGGACCTGGGAATTCGTCCCAGAAGGGCTTGGAGGAGCCGCTGGTTTCTCACCATATCACGAATCGCCCGCGACGATGCGGAGATCCATGAAATGATTGCGACATCGCGGGTCTCACGTCATCCGACTAGATCTGCACTATGATCAATTACCAAGAGGATTGCATCAGAAGGTCGTTGTTCCACGTTTCTTAGGCCGATTGTCTTTATTGTCAGACCCCTCGGGCCTCGACAGCCTTTGACGAACGAAATATCCCCGTGGATATGAACAGTGTACTCGGATCGGGAAGCTCCGCTGAGTGAAGAAGGACGAGGCCGCTTCGAACCGCCTTCATTGCGCTGGTCTGGGATCAGTGAGGTAACCTACGACTGTCCGCGTTCTCATTTCCAGAATCTCGACGGATTCACTCATCTGGCGAGTGAACTCCGTCTCTCTCTCGAACGTGGACACGCTCGAGGTGTGTCGCTGACTGGCTTTGGCCCGTTGCCGTCCGGCGATTCCGAAAAACATGTGACGTGCCGTCTGCTTCCCTTCAAACGTTCCACTAGTCGTCGATATTATCGCAGCATGATCTTATGTCTAGCAGACAGACAAGTGGCGATCAATTCGCTTATCCTCCTAGAGATACGGACTCGTTGTTTACTGGGCTCTAGATGGTCTGCGAATTCTGTACGCCGAGAGTGAACTCGCCGTCGTGACCTTGAAGTCAGATGATACTCATAGCATGCCGCGGAGGCTCCGTGCAAGCGCTTCGGTTAGGAACCCGTATCGATTCCGTCGAAGCAGGCACAAGGCATTGCAGAAGGGATTCGATGGAATCTCATTGACAGTTCTGCTGCTAAGTGAACCATTCCCCAGGGGTTAATTTTGCTTCGTCTTACGGGGGATGCCTCGCAAGAATGCGCCACCAAGGATGCGCACTCTGTGAGAGCCCTTCCGAAAGACGATTCCAAAACGTGGGACTCCGAGGGGAAGTTGCACGAACCTGATCTCAGGGATGGGACTCCCAAAACTGCGAGGGATTCTCTCAGTAGGAAAATGAGTACTTCAATTCGAAGCTTGCTTCCAGCTCCTTGAGTTAGCGGAATGGCTGAGCGGATGTTCTCGGTCCGAACCGTGAGCGATTGACGTCAGCAGGGCCAGCGAAAGAGCTCTGCGCATCAGTCGGAGATTCGAACACGTACATTCATGCCTCGTAAGGTAGTTCTTCATGACCAAGTTTCCGTACAGATATCTCACCTCATGCTATCCCAGTCTCGTATGCGAGACGATTTTTGAGTGACGTCAAGGACATTCGGGCTGTTACCATGAGGAATACCCGGCCTCATTATGCGGCCAGACGAGAAACCTCCTCTATGCTTTCGGAGAGAGCCACGTTGAGAGATGACGTTATTATCAGCCGAGTCCGCGTTATCGTTCGATGGACAGATCGTTCTAGTTAAGCGAGCGTGTTTATCGGCGCTACCCCTTCTGCGTTTCCTCATTAAGGACACCTTTGTGACGACACCGAGTCGACGTACCTTTCTTTGACTGGGAACCGCTACGGGGATAGCGGATCGGTGGCTCGGAACCGGTTCTATGCGGAGCTGAGCCCAACGCGGGGTTACTCAAGCCCAGAGGCTCGGCGCTCACTCTGTCTCGAGCGTAGTGGGCAGTTCGTTTGTACATGTGTCAGCCCGCCTATCTGTAAGTCAGTCAGTCTGCCTGCCTGCCTGCCAGACATTCAGTCAGTCAGTCGACCGGCGAATTCGTCTGTCAGTCTGACCGCGTGTTTGTCCCGTGCGTGTTAGAGTCTCTCTCCACTCGAGAAGAACTCCGTGTGGATTGTTTGCGTTGGATCGACTCGGTTGCAAGCTCTCTTTCCTGAAACTGGCATTTCTCTTAGCGCCAAGAATCCTCTCCACAGCGACCGGCGAAAAACAGCGCAGTGATCACAAGATTGCCAGATGAAACCGTGAATCCGTAAAGTTGACTTCGAACCTGCTCTCGAACGTCAGCGAAGCATTGCTGTCGTCCAAGGCACGACAGAGCTCAGCCCATCTGTTTCTCCTGTTCTTCCTCTTCCTTCATCTTCTTCTTCCTCCCTGCTCCTCCTGTCACTTCTGCTACGTTAACTCGACGAGTTCCACAAAGTCAGACTTCCACCGACCGAGGAATGATCACCACGAGAACCACTCGCCGACTTGTGGGAGAGCTCTTGAGGACTGGCAATGTGAGTATTGTCCTCGCTCGGTCGGGTTTCGAATAATCAGGCGAACTTTAGAATATCGATTCGGAAATGTTCAACCGATAGATTTTGCGAGACACTACGGGATTCTTGACTTGAGACTCTTCGAGGCTCCACAGGGTTCCTGTGATTCAATGATATTTTGCCCACACGGCAGAGGGAAGATAGATGGCCAGCGAGACTCCAGCGGGAGCCCGCGCCCCCTTTTGGCGCTCAAAGGTCGGCTTTAACGGTTCACCGCAACGAGAGAACCTTGGCCTTTTATTAGGCTATGCGCAGACTTCATGTGTTTCGGAGAATCAGCAGCTCATCGTCTACGCTTGAGCGTAGTTCTCGCTCATTCTCTCGAGCCCTCGCTCTTCGATGTATCGCTCTCCACTTAGATTCGATTCTGAACCTGACTCGATTCCGCCGGTGCACAAGTAAGTGTACTGATGCGACTGCTCCGCAAGACTTCGAGATCAAGACTGCGTCCTCTCCCCATATGATCCTTGAAACATATGGTCGGATGATTGATGATTCGAATTCGTCCTCACCTCTATGAGGGGCGTTTATCACCGCGAAGGCGAGCTCTCGATTAGTCGGGTGCGACTCGATCTCCAGCTCCTTATACCTTATACCCGGTCGGGATGTCATCTCGATGATACTCCCTGACACCCGGTGTGGACTCCAAGAGGTGCCCGACGATGAGCCACGGCCAGTGTCATCAGGATGACTGCATTCTATTTTGTGCTTCTCATCTGCTGGTCTTTTCGGCTGACTGTGCGATATGCCCTGATGAAAGGGTGATTCTATCAGCCAGACGGTATGCGATAATCTTGACATCCAGGGATCAAATGACAAAAATCTAGGTTACGCTAAGCAAATGTTGATAAGCATCTTGAAGCCTCTCCGATTCTGAAGACAATGTCATTCCTTCACGCGCGAATATATCCGGTCCGAGTTTGCCCCTCAATTTCATTTCTGGACCGGTCCCGCGCAAAAAATTATGCAATCATCGTTGCCATTAGCAACCTCTCGAGTGTGATCGAGTGCACCGCTGCGTCTGACACTACTGCGCGTATCTTCATTATCTCTGCATGGATCTAAACGCCTACATTATTGTCATCGATAAAGCTTCCTCAATCGCGGAGTGCGACATTTTCCTTATCCCCTTAACAGTCACACAAGCCTCGAATATTCGAGATAAGATTAGATCGTTATCGGGAGATGTGTCAGCGATGCAGTGAATCTCATCGCGAAGGCATCAAATAGGCGCGCATCCCAGAGGAATAATGGCAAGATAAAATTGTTCTCATCGCTTGCCGTCATAGCGCGTAGTGGGATGTAGATCGTGGCTAGGAGGAGCTACAATATTCGAGTTCGTGTTTTCTTCTGGATTCGAGCGTCTTAGGTGATTTGGAGGATCGAGGATGAGGGGCATTGGAAAAAATTTTGAATACACTCATCGAGAGCATATCTCCAAGATCGGGTCTAGTGCGCTTGTTGTCATCCTGAAGAAGCGCGACGTCACTGCTATCGTCAAGGGAATCCCCGGCCGATACTCCGCGTGCCGCGCCGTTAGGAATTCCGCTCGACGTCACAGACCTTGGCATCGCACCATGAGAGGGAATGCGTTATCGATAAGCAGCGCATCCGTGCCCTGCAGGAATTCGCGGTACTCAGCACTCACTCGAAGAGTCTCCTAATCCTCGATCTTCGTCCCATCATAACCAATTATGACTCATGACGAATGAGGAGTTTTGAAGGACTCGCAATCGGATCTATGGTGGTCTGATATGGCAGCAAGACCGTATCCCCCGTGTAGGTCACGCGCAGTTCACCGCAGAGCCCCCACACGCCCGATTTCTCTGGCGGAAGAACCTAATAAAGAGAAGAAAACGACACGTGCTTCAGCTAGAAGGTCTAACGCAGATCCAGCTGATACACTGGAGTTTGTTAGCGCTAGGTTCAGGAGTCCACAAGCGACTCATAGATAGAACATCGTCAAATAGTTCGAGAAGCGTCGTCATATCACAGAAAGTTAAAAATAGAAGAACAAAAAAAAAGAACTGAGGCAGCTCCGCCTGATAGATGTGAATCCGTCAAACGCTGCTAGTAAACGGAGGAGGAGGAGGAGTTTGATTCAATTTAATTTTTTCAGTTGCGCTGCTTGTCTTGGACTCCTCAGGGGGAAGTCAAACGAGAGATCGCTCGACCGTCTCACACATTCGTTGTGAGTATTCGGAGGGGGCAAGGGCATCTACTGATCAAATGAAGGTTTTGAAGATTCCCTAGCAATCGACAGCTCTCTATCCTCGATCCTAACGAATCTTATCCTGCAGCACGATGACCTCGATATTGAGATCCAGCCACCCCATCTCAGACAGAAGAAACCAGAGAGCGCAGCTCTACAATTCGGTAAGCACTTCGCTGATCACATGTTCGAAAGCTACTGGACGCGAGATTCGGGCTGGAGCCAGCCGAAGATTTGCCCCGTACATGCACTCCAGATGCACCCGGCCGCCAAGGTGAGTATCTTTCCTGGACATAGGCGCATCGGAAGGCGCTTCACTATTATTGTTCAGCAAAAATTCGAGCCACCAAGGCGAAACATCCTATTCAGACGTCTAATTTCAGGTACTTCATTACGCCCAAGAATTGTTCGAAGGCATGAAAGCCTTTCGAGGACAAGATGGACGGGTCCGACTTTTCCGACCGGAACTGAACATGGAAAGACTCCTTAACTCTGCTGAACGCCTTGGCCTTCCCGTGAGTTCACCTCCTTCTATTCTGGTGCATTCGATCGCGAGAGACCTAAGAATCCCCCTGATTCGATTCTCGAAGTCGCTAAGAGACGACCACGTACGACAAACAATCTGCTCAGTGCATTATTTTCGGTGGTTTTCAGACCTTCGATCCACAAGAGTTCCTCAAGTGCCTCATGCGGCTCGTGGAGATCGATCGCGACTGGGTTCCCAGTACGCCCATGAGCTCACTGTACATACGTCCGACGTTCTTCGGCGTCGAACCGACGCTCGGCGTTGCACGCTCGTCCGAAGCTTTCCTCTATGTGATCACGGGACCAGTCGGAGCTTATTATGCGACCGGCGTTAAACCCGTCAGTCTCCTCGCCGATCCTCAGTACGTGAGAGCATGGCCGGGTGGCACAGGGGACAAGAAGCTCGGATGCAATTATGCACCCACGCTCGCAGTGCAGAAGGAAGCCGATTCGCTCGGTCTCCAACAGGTTCTGTGGCTTTTTGGTCCCGATCAGCAGATCACCGAAGTCGGCGCGATGAACATCTTTGTTTTCCTCCGGAGCAAAGACGGTGAGCCAGAGCTCGTGACTCCGCCCCTGAGTGGAATCATTCTCCCGGGAATCGTACGGAGAAGCGTTTTGGATATGACTCGAGACTGGAATCTGTTCAAAGTGAGTGCTCGATTTTCCATAAGCGGTCGCTGAACGGGATTGCCGCGAGTCTCATGGGCGGTTCCAGTCACGGATTTATTGGAATTAGATCATATATTCACCCATAGGTCTCTGAACGACCCATATGCATGAGCGAGTTGCGAGAAGCTCTCGACGAAGGTCGAGTCATGGAAATGTTCGGCTGTGGAACAGCATGCAGCATTTCGCCTATCGGCCGAATTTATCACCGACAAAACGGTCACGCTGACGATCTTTTGATACCGACCATGCAAAGCGAATGGCAGCTTCACGCGAGGATCATGGAAACCCTCACGAACATTCAGGTACACCTGAGCGCTTCGTAGGTGCTCGATCTCAATCAGAGTTCGGAGCGAGAATCCGAGTATCGTGCGATAAGAGGATGCTCGAGGAAGAACGTAGACATTATCTCACCAGAGGCTGCTCTTTCAGTACGGTGTTGTGGATCACCCGTGGTCACTCGAAATCGACTGAGAACCGGGCCCGAAGTGAACGCACGGACCCCTGTACAAACTGTAAATAAGACACCGGAGGAAATCCTCAATGTAACTTTGTCCCCTGTTCGTACTATAGTGAGCTGATCCCCAGAAATCATGTACCTATTTTATACTTTTTTTTTTACCAAAAAAACAACACTGTTGTCCGGCACTAGATGAGTGGACCCCAGGACAACTGTGAAGCCATACGAGTCAATTATACATTTACGATGACATGTCTCCTTCGTCGAAGGGCTTTGATTTTCGGATGAGCCGTTGGCTCTCACCACCCCTCCCGAGTCGATTCGACGGCCGGTCAATTATCTGTGTACTAATTGAAATTATATTTATTTGACACCAGATGAAATTAATAAAGAGTTGTGGATGATTCAAGAACCGTGGCACAAAAATTCAGAACGAGGGGGACCGAGCCGAAGCAGTGCCCGCGGTAGACAAAAGTCAGCTCTATGTCAGCTCTCTCGGCTGCAGGCAATAATGCTGCTCGACCATCAACCTCCTGGCTCGAAGCTCGTCGTCCTTATTGCTCATGACTTGAATATCCAGAATGAAGTTCCTCAGAGGAGATGCTCCCATGATGAGCGTCACAGTCAGAGCAGACCCAGCGTCAACCTCAAGACTGGGACTCGGGTCTAGCCGGGACTCCCGGCTTCTCTACGCTCCTGACGGAGGAAAGTCGACCCTTGCTCGTGAGGATGTTCTCACAGGAAATCACTCAGATGAGACTGCCTTCGGATTGGGCCGCATCGACATGAAACCGAAAGAATCTACATGACGAAGCCTGACGGTTGCAAGATCATATGTGAGTCACGAACTCCGATTCATGACCACTGAGAATGTCTGCGGATCCAGGGCATGGCATTCCGACCTGCAGGCATTGGCCGATTCCCATTGCGCTATGAACCGCAGTCGATCCTCCCTAGGAGATCCATCGAAAATCTCTCAAACCAGACGGCATCGCGATTCTCCTTCTGATGAGAGACTGGACCATGAGCTCTTCCAATGCCTGAACTTCGGAGATTGGATCGGCTGAGCTCATCTGAAAAAACATAGTCCGCCGCGGAAAAGGGAAGAAGATCAACCTCCCTCCCCTCCTCCGCATTTTTACTAAAATCGCCCTCGAAATCGGCCCCGTTATCGCGACTGACCAAGAAGTAAAGCTCAATGGGGTGCTTCTCGACAAGGGTTGCAGTTCGGAGGAGAGGGGCTCGACAGAGCTTGCTGGGGTGGGTTTTTCACGCTCGAGTGTTAAGACCGAGAATCCGGCTAAATCAATGGAGCTTCGAGGGTCTCGCTGAGAGTTTCCGAAAGGGCAGGGCGTTCATGAGGCCGAGAATCTCGAGAAACTTCACAGGTTTTTACTTCTCTCATGAAACGCTGCGATCGCGTATCCTTTCTCAGGCTCTGCTGCTCCTATGGTATCCCCCATGGCTTGATCGGACCTCTATCCGTGCCGACACGTCTATACTGAAAAGTATGTCGAACATAAATACAGATTCCGAGGCGGATCGGACTCGCTGAGGCTGAGAACTATAGAGCATCAATTCTCCCTCTCTAGCGGCCTCCTCCAGATGAGTGGCGCTAGGCACGAATCGTCGCATCCCCTATCTAATGCTGCGTTCTTCAATGAGGAGCTCTCGGCTACCTCATGAGGAAAATTCGGAAACCGAGTTCCGAGGCCGGATCCTCGAGACTGGGATCAGATTCAGTTTCATCCGCACTGACTCCTTTCCCTTCAGGATATTCTCCTTGATGTTCCCCTTGACGATGAGAGCAACCCAATTTAGCAAGCCCGAAGACCACTCTTCCGCGAAGGAGTGTTGTCAGACTCTCTGGACGCTTGGCTTGCGCTCCGGAGAGACGCTGGGCTCGAGAGGCTTCTAGATCGTCGACAAAATCTTCGATTTTCAGGCAAGCTCCTGTGAGTGCTCCGCTCGGCTTCGCTCGCAGGTTCATGAAGTTCGCCGAAGAGCCCCAGAGCATCAGTCACAGCTTCATACCATTCCGGAAACTACGGCACACATGATGGTATTCCAGGAGAGACTCATTCAAAGAGGGGATATCACATCAATGGGAATCCTTCCCGATAGTTTTTTTAAGAATCGTCGGCTCATTTCGTCGAGTGCACTTTATTTCACGACGGAGGTCGCTGCGGAATGTCCGCGGTAGATAGAACGGCTGAGCAGTACGCCACGATCGACTTCGGTCCGTGAAGTCGAATCCATAAGATACAATTTCCGACTGTTGGGAATAGCTTTCGAAAACCTCGGCAGAAAGAGCAATATTTCGGCGGGGAAGGCCTTTCTCGTGAGACAGCGCGAGCATGAGGGATGCTCTCGCGTCGACTCTCAATCCATCCGAATTCACGGCAATCGAAGCAAGCCTCGTTTCACGGGTTTACGACTCAAATCGTTATTTCGAAGGCGCGGAATTGGAAGACCAACTGATGATTTCGATCGCGTCGTTTCGCGGAAATCAGGCACGGCGGCCTAGACCGGCTTTCTTCTCACGATGTAGATCGAAGCGATCTGACTGAGAAGCGGCAGACTGCATCAGAGGTTCTGTGGGGCGATCACTAACGTAACCTTCTGATCGGTGATCCGTGCGTTAAGATCAGTTGCGCAAGGCGTCGCTGGAGGAGAAGAAAGAAGAGACACTCTTGGGGAAAGAACGAAAAACAGCGTAACACGTGATTCGGCCAAAAAATCCCGTTGAATGAGCTCATACGAAGAGACCGCGCCACCGAGGCGCTCGTGGAAGAGATGTGTCAAAGAGCCTTCGTTCCGTGTTTGAGCTTTCGGGTGGGGCTGGAGTTGAGTGCAGAGCTCTTCGAGGAAAGGTCTACTTCGACTTCCATTCTCGGCTGCTCGGAGAGAGAGAGACACGAAGTAGAAAAGGCGAAAACCCTTCTTCGCTCACCACAGGTTAGATTTAGCTCACTACGATATCTCGAAAGATGCCGCATTTCCTCCAGGGGTTCACCTGAATTGTGCGTCGAGTCTCCGAAAGTTCGTCTTGGAGCTCGTCTTTGATCTAGACCTCGCGGATCTGTTTCGTTCGATCACGATCTTTCTCCTCTTTCGTTTCGAGTATTCGCTCCAAATGTGTCAGAAGTTGAGATTCGGAAAATGCGGTTCGGATTCGGAGTTCCAAGGTTCTCCGAAGCCAATGAAAAATATTTCCCGGATAAATCCGGAGACCTATATACTCTATCCATCGACATGAATCTTTCCCTTCAGTCGGAGTCCGACTGTCAGACAATAATGCCATTATCGAGCCCACGGGCATTCGAGACTCCTGCCGAGGCTTCATTCCGTTCTGGAAAGCTCTGACGGAAAATCACATTCCGCGGCTACGGAATTCTGGTGCGGTGAATTTTTGGGCTCGGAATCTCAGACAGAGGCGAGGTGTAGTTAGCATCATCAAAGGCGTCGTAGCGCGAAGGTATTTGAAATCAGATGAAATTCCGCGCGCGCTCGGCGGATAGCTATGTCGGTTCGTCGAGCGAGCGGGCGGTCGCTCGGACGATCGGTTGCTAGCTACCTCGCTTGCTCGCTCAGCTTCGTTTCTTGGCGAGGTTCGTGATGAGGTCCTAGTGGTGGTGGCCTCTCTTTCGTTCTGGATGTTTTCTGTGGGGTGTTTTCTTCTTCTCGTAGATCCGCTCTTCTCTCAGCGCCGAAAATAGTTTCGCCTTCACCAGCGAGTTTTCTGCTGTCCGAAGTGTTCGGCCAACGTCGTCTTCTGGTTTCAGCCTCTCTCTCTCACTCGCTAGCTAGCTTACTTCAGTGAGTCAGTGGTTGTTCCATAAGTAGAAGAACGCAGAAGTTTGGTGAGGGAAGTGAAGTCAGAATCGCGAGCTATGCAGCTGCTGGAAGGGGCCCACTCTCGCTTCTTCGTCTTCGTTTTTTCGTCTTTCTGGTCTGAGAAGCTACGAACAGCTCAGAGAGGTTTCTGAAGTTCCGACTGAATATTTTTTTTCTCCTGGACCCTCCGATTCGGAGGCGAAAAAAGTTGGCGATTCGCTGAATTCTTTTCGGTTTCGAGTGGGTCCAGCGATGACTTTCATCGAGCGCATGTTGGAGGAAACCTCAACCCAAGCCACTTCGGAATGTGGGTCACTCCGTATACAGAGAACCTTGCTGCCGCCGACCGTCGTATCAAAATGAAATTTACCCGTCATCACATTCCCCTCATTCGAAGCCAAATGAGATCGACCCTATTAACCTATGACGACACTGTCTTGGAAGTCTGCGAAGAGCAGTTCATGCGCGAGAGATTGAGCTTCTCGTAGGATTCGGGAAACATTGATCAGCGACAGACTCAAGAAACTAATGCCGGACCGTCAAGTTCTTCCCCCGAGAGGAACGAACTTGAAATATTCTACGGCGGGGAGGTCAATAGAATTCCGCTCTATTCCGAGTGGAGCCGACGATTGGTGTCCTAGAGTATCCTCCCAAACGACAGTTTTTCTGGGGGCAGTCTTATCATGAGACACAAACCATATTTTTCGATGGCTCAGCTCGACGACCCGAATGGTATGATGGGCAGGGGTGGTCGCCGGCGGGGGAGGGGGGGGGGCTATGGCCCCCTTCCGGATGATCCCTCCGCAACGCTGTGGTGCAAGAGCGGAGCGCCATATTGCACTCCAGCCCTATGCGAAGACCCGATCCGGCATCCCTGAAAAAGATCCTGCGTATGCCAGGGTGGACGAAGGGTGGATGGAATTCTGCGAATAGCTTGGAATGTTTGCTTCAGCCCAATGCTCGAGAACATTTGCTGAGAATAGCCGTGCTGAACACAATCAATCATTGCCCAAACTGCTAGAATGATCGAAAAATCTGGAGGTATAGGAGGTCCGGTTCCGATGCCTCAACCCCCAACAGCTCAGAATGATGTGCTGACGACCATGAGGTTTCACCCAGCCTTTCGAAATCCATCAGTCATTGGCTGCGAATCAACATCTGTCGATCGATTCTAGTTCTACAGCCTGGAAGTACAGCTGGAGATCTCCGGACGAGTGTATCGAGCAAGATGTCACAAGCTCAGGTCCGGATTGCGCGAGAGTCTCGATCTAGTTTCCGAATTCTTCTTGAGCTCATCGTTACGGCGGAGATCGGGATTGTGGTCGGGTCCACATCGGGGGCGGATCAGGGGGAGGGGGTGGAGCAATGTGGGGAATTACGAGAAGGCGGCCCGTTCATTCGTTTCCAGACTGGCTATTGATAGATCTCATGGTCTCTCTCGACTCTTGGGCGAATACATTATATATATTCGCTCCGGAGTATGACGCGAGACCGAGTTTCTCCATGCAAAAAGAGGCAATCGTTTAATTGAGACTCCTTCCGTCACAAGAGTTTCCGAAACTATATTAGAGGGTCGCAAGCTTCGCTTAGCGGCAAAACGCGACTGTGCTGCCTCTCAGAATGCGAGTATAGTTATTCCTAAAGGTCTTGAGAGATACTTTATGCATTCTCCCGGTATCGGAGAGCGTGAGGGATGTCGCCAGTTCAGTGGACTCGACGATTTGAACACCGGTTCCTGCCAAACATTGAGGACAGTTGAGATATTCGCAGCTACTGTCCGTCATAAGGATTTGCAAGATGAGTTTCCGAGAAGGAAGCTGATGTTTATGTCTCGCCTAGCTCAGGTATCGAAACAGGTCCTCCTTACTTCCCGTCGCGCATTCGATTGATAGTAACGTGGAAGGAGGGGTTTCAGTTGGGGAAGAACCAGGTTGGAAGGTTCCTGCATCTTGAATCCCCAAGTATCCCGACAGAATCGGCATCGATGGCTTCTGATCATGCTACTGGGCAGCCTGGGTACCTTGTGACGAGACCCTTTCGGTGCTTCTCCGGAATCTCTCTCCGCGATCCCCTGCGGACCCCATCGCGCTGCAGCGAGCGCGAACGAATCGTATGCATACCGGGTCCGGATACGGTCGGGATGCCGTCCTCGGAACTAGAGTGTGGACCCCGTCGGATAAGAGAGGAGCTTCACTGACGCAGTGAACCCGGCAGACTCACTCTTATACATATCTACATGCTCATTGGCTATTCTCCCTCGGAGCGGCGAGGCGCCGATCAGGCCCTTGGTCCATATAGTGCAATGCGATGAGGCCGAAAGATAGAGTACGAGCCTTCAAGAACAGAGCAGTCTTCAGCGGGTGAATTCGGCTGCAGAACCGGCTGACAGAGGGGTCTAAGGAATCGGTCGGAACGTGCAGGAAGCTCTGGAAACTTTGCTCTGGATCTCCAACGTCGTCGGAGCCTTGAAACCTTGAAAGGCGACGAGTTTTTTCGATCACAGATCCGCAGTGGCATTCGTGGCTGCATAAACCGTTCCCCGATGTCAGAAAAGCATCGGTCAGGGAACTTCTCGGAAAAACTCTGATTTAAAAAAAAAGCCGATATCGGTCCGAGGAATAATTTCGGAAGTACTTTTTCAATTCCCGAATGACCTCGAATGCTCGAAACCAGCATCCCGGAGCCTGCCACGCTGGAATTTCGATCTCTAGAATAGAATTTCGATGATTTCCCAACGATTAGACCCGAGGGCTCTTCGTTCATCGATATTATTTGATGGACAGTCTCTTCCGCAGAGGTTGGCGTCGGAACCCTGAAGGAGGCGATAGGCTCCTCCCCAGAACGGGCTCTCGAAAAATAGCTCTATCGCCGGGAATATCGGCGAAGCTCTCCCCATTGACATGGATACCGGCGGATGCTCCTGAGCAGCTCGAGTTCCGAAGGGAGAGGAGGCGACACGCTCGGCACGGTATACATGCTCCGGATCCCAAATGACATGCAGGAATGGTGTATGTATGTGCTTCGAGCATTCATTCATGTGCTTACTAGATGGAGCTATTCATGAAGCATGGGATGTCGACGAAGATGATTTTCCATGCATTCTGCCGGTGCCCGCTCTCTCCTTGATTTCGAATAATCACACGATTTTGACGTCCATTCTGCTCATTGTCAAGTCTCACCGCCCTCTGTGACGAGTGAGAAAGGTTTCCTCTCGGCAGGTAGAATCATAACGAATGGGTGAGATTTTCGGAGAGTTCTGGCCTGAGCAGCGCTCCATCCTCGCTCTCGTGGGATTCATCGATTCGCCGTGTATATCGTCTCTCATGCTCCGGTGTCCCAACACACATACATATATCGTAGACGGCTAGCGAGAGCTAACTCAGCGAAGTGAACTTCGGAAGCGTGACATCGCTTGGCTAACCAAACTCGATTCGGGGACGGACGGTTCGGAGGGCAGATAGCTTGCTCCGCGCACAAAGCGACTCGAATGCGAGGCTGCACGGGTACTAAGCCGAGCGTATTCCTTCTCCCCTTCTTCGACGCGTTGTGTCCGGGATCTCAGCGGATACGATGGTCCGCGGTGAATGTTCCCGTGGAAAAAGGGAGCTTCAGACTTCAGTGCACTCTTTCCGATGTTGGATTTTGTCCTGCTCTGATGTCTGGAGTAGTGGCTCCCAAAATTCCCTTCTCGTTGAACCTTGCTTGGCCCTCTCTCCATAGGTAGAACCCCTATAGCTCTCTCTTATTCAAATGATATGTGCAGAGCCCCAGAACGATTTCCTGCTGGACGGAATTCATTGTGAAGACACACGGGCCTAGCGGGATGAAAAAGCTATGCAGGAAAAATAACGGAATAGCAAGGTATAAACCACGATTGGGGCCGAAATCAAGTCATATAATCGATGCGACCCACGAAAATCCGAGCAAGGGACCCTGCAGGATTGTCGATGGAAGCCCCTCCGGGAACCTCTGGCCCAGAGTCACGACTACGACAAAAATGAACAGCGTAACTTCCTTGGTCACTGAACCCCGACTCCGACTATCACCCCAATCCTCTCCGAACCCAGCAGAGGGCGCGTGTTGGAGAATTCCGAACTAAAGTAATTCTTCTCGTTTGGCCGCTGTGGCCTCCTTTTTCCATCCACCCCTAACTCCATGCACTCCTCCTCTCCCGGGCTCTCACTACCCCATCTCGGAGAAGACGATGACTCCAGGGTCCCCCGCTATCCGAGTCATAAACCCTTGTACTCCACCCCCGACCCCTCGCCGCCGCCGCGGCTGCCGCCGTCGTCATCGCCGGAGTCTCGGGCCCACACCCCGATGGTTGCTCATTCCCCTCAGGCTTTCCAGCTCCACCCAAAGATGGATGTTCCTACGGAGCCAGTCAGCTTGCGCGAAAGAGAACGCTGCCTCCCTCACAAGAAGTAGAATCATCGGCGTACCCCGATGCGGCTTGCCTCTTGTCGTGGTGCTGTTCTCCAGTTTGACTAGGTGCCTCCTCTTCTCGGTCGCGTCGCTGCCGGACCAACTTTCCTTCCCCAACCTTTTTCTCCGGGGTTTTTCTGCCCTAGATATCTGCGGCGAAACCATCGTCTACGTCTTTGCCGCGACGACGAACGCTGCCAGCGCTACAATTTCGGCTGTGACCGCCGCTTAGGCCGTCGTCGTCGTCGTCTAGGTGTTCGAGGCCACCGCCAGCGCTAACGCCGCTGCGGCTGTCTGGATGGCGCCCCACGCCTACGGGAGAGGTTGGAGCGAGGAGTGAATAGGAGCCGCCGCCGCCGCCGCCGCCGCTGCACCAACAGCAATCGCAGTCGCCGCGGCGGCGGCGGCAAGTGCAGGCCCCCCCATTCCAGCCAGTCAGCTAGATAGCAGCCGAATCGGACGAACGCGCGGACGGACGGACTGACGGATAGAAAGACAGACAGACAGACGGACGGACGGACAACAGTAACAGCGGCTTCCATCCATAGAGTCAGTACCTAGCTGCCGGCCGCCGCCGCCGCCGCTGCCACTGAAGCTCTCACGACCGATTTCGTAACTGTGAGTGGAGCCGCTATATTCGCATGGCGCTGTACTCGGGGATCTCCTCGGCGCGGTGATAGTGGTGGTTGTTGGTCGTCGTCGTCGGTCGGTCGCCTTGAAAACAAGATGGCGGCCCGTTCGAGGCGTCCACTCATTTCACTAGCTGCTTTCTGCAGCCGCGGCTTCCTTCCACCCAGCGCGGCGAGCGCACACCCATGCGCACACATCCACGCACTCGCACACGCACACAATACGAACGAAAGGCAAGCAGGCTGCCGCCGTAGCCGCCGCCGCTACCGCCGCCGCAGCTATCCAACCAAGCAGCCATCGAGCAGAACACGGGTGGAAGGAAGGAAAGCTGGTAGGCAGGCAGGCAGGCAGGCAGACAAGCAGTCAGTCCGTCGATCCAGGAGTGAGTGAGCGAGTGAGGCAGTCAGCCAGTCAGACTACTCTCCCATCATCACAACAGTGGATATCTTTCTGTACGTTTTCGGTTTATCGTGTCGGAAGTGTTGTTGTGACTAGTGCTCGGAGATACGACTCTTGGATACTGCTGCACGTGAAGCCGTTCAACTCGCTCCCGATATATAGGCCTGGACGGAAACGGCGACGAAATGATCGGTAGGCGCCAGGAGCACCACCACCTGGATCGGTGGCGCTTTACGGCAGAATCAGGACCGATCCTACACTCGAAGTGCAAGACGCGCGATCAGTGCGTCGCGATTCGCGAGTCTCCGAACGGCATCGATGAGACAAAGTTGTGCATACTATGCAGGTCAGTCTTTGGGCATGGAAGTTAGTTCAGCGTTAGTCGAGGAACTTGGAGCAGGCGTGAGGTGTCACAGCCGCACGCGGTCTCGAATCTCGACGATTCGGCGTGCGTCTCTGTCGTCCGTCTGACGGCGTTCCGGGGCCTGTTGTCTCGGATGATTTCGTCGATCGCTGGAAGTTCCTCGAGGACGGTGGGGGAGCACCCCAACGGCGACCGATGCGCTCGAAGTCGCTCGTATCGAGTTTCAGACCTGAAGCCATGAAACGAATGCTTTCGGAAAGCTCGGCGCTTTCCTCTCCGATCTTCTCCAGAGAACCGTTGCTCTTTGGAAGTGGAAGTGCGCGGATCCTTCCGGCGCCAGCGTTCTTATTGGCCGAGTGTGGCAGCGCTGTCAATGGCGAAGCTTGTGCTCGGCGAGTGTTTCTCTTTGGAATTCCCCCGCGGCTTCGTCGTGCCTTGGAACCTGGTTTCGTTCGTGCGTTCCTTTTGACACAGAAACCGAATGCGGTTCGCTGAAAGTGAAAGGCACTGTGTGTCTGAGTTTGTGCCTCCCGTGGTTGATCGGATGGATTGGACGGACGACATGGACAGATGGCAGCTGGATTGGCGGAGCAGAAAAAGTCAGACGCTAGCCGGGGGCCCCACGAGTCGCAGACGGAGAACCTGGAAGGCGTCGTATGAGCCAGTCAGCCAGCATCCCTACCGCCACAATAACGTTCTCTCTTCCTACGTAGCCGAGTGACGGCGTTGCGCTAGTCAGAAGATTCAAGTTTGAGACTTTCGGCGATTCTCCGGTTCGGCGATACTACTGTTCGCTCCTTTTGTTCTCCATTGCCTCCGTTCGTTTGTTGACGCGCATCCGGATGGTTTCCATCACTACATCCTGAAATGTTTGTCGTGCGTTCCCAATCCCTCGAGAGGGGCGACGCTGTCGACTTCTTATGTTTTCCCCGTTCCAAGTTCTCTGGAGATGCTCCCGGCGCCCCGAGAGAAACTGGGGATACCGTCACATCCCCTTTGCTCGATCGATTTCGGACCCGCTTCGGAAATCCATCTCCCGATCGATCTGACAGCTCAGGATTAGAAATGATCCATCGAACAGTGATGATGATGCGAGATGTCCATCAATTATTGAGGAGCTCAAAATGTTCGAATCCAGATCGGAACTTGAAATGAAGCTCCGGACGATGAAAACCACTCGTGACCGGGATCGGGGTGCTTCGGCCTTCGGAGAAGCCAGCTTCCGAGACCTCCGGAGTTTTGGATTCTCGGGATGTCGCTCGCTTGTTTTCGTTGGCGAGGATCACTTGAGAGATCAGAAGTGAGAGGGATTTCGCCGAGAAAACCGAATGCGCATCTCTTTCAACATGATGTCGTTGAGCGGAAAACTCGTCGGAAGGACCCGTTATGGAGAAATGGCGCTCCCATCAAGTGAATAACTCTTCTTTTTGTCCTCACCCGTCATAGGTACATCTATACCCTCCAACTGCCGTCTCACCCCGATATGACGTTCGCATGGAACTGTTTACGGATAGAGCACGCAAATGGCTTCGGCGTCGATTTCAACCCATTGGACGCCCTGAAGCTGGTCACGGAAAAAATTACGTCCCCAAAGTCGCGATCGCTGATGCGTGGCGAGAGGCTCGTGAGGGTCTGGATTTGCCCGAGGTGAAAACGCCGGAGAGTCACAAGTTCGATTGGACTTTCACTACAAGTTATAAAGGAACCTTATTCGGCAAGGAGGGAGCTCAATTGAAGGTGAGTGCAGAACATCAGAGATTTCCAAGCTGGCCAAGGAGGCGATCTAGGGACTCATGAAATATATCCTGTCTCTCCTCGAATGGCTTTGAGATTATGTCGAGAGGAGGCTTTTCCAGCTGCTTAGCCGAGCGGTTTCCTCCTCGCGAGCTTCGGGAGAAACCCCCCACCCTCCTTCGTGTTGTGTGTAGCCGGGCGTCTACCGGAAATACTCTATCCCAGTAGGAGGATGCTCGGAGCTCTCAGCTTATATGGGTCCCGTCATTCCACAGGAAACCGAAACCACTGAGCGAATAGACCTGAGAAAGCTCACATCGGAGGAGCCGATTCTCTTCTACCAGGATATTTGTTTATTCGAGGATGAATTGTCAGACCACGGAGTCGCGAAACTCACTGTCAAAGTTCGCGTTATGAGGAATAATTTTTTCCTTCTTCTCCGGTTCTTTCTGAGAGTCGACAAGGTACTGATCCGGATGAACGACACGAGGATCTACTGGGAGACGGGACAATCGTACCTCCTACGTGAATACTGCGAGAGAGAGCTCAAAGATACGAAGAATCTCGATGTGAGTTTTCTCACAGCTTCCAGGGCGCTCTCCCCCCGGCCCGCCGGTAACTTCGGAGCTTCCGAAGCTTTTGACGAGGATTGGTCTAATAAACGCTTTCTCCGTAATTTTGCAGCTTCCAACGGCTGTCATCACTGATCCTGTAGCCTTGAGTAAACACCTGCCCGTGATCTCGGAACAATTCCATAGACTAGAAATTCCTGAACTGAACCAGTGAGAAACACCCATCAAGCAAGCGGTCGAAGACAGGTCTGGTGTCGATATGCTTCGCCAGCCCTACGACGGAGGAGTGTGATCCCTGATGTGATTTCATACTGTTGATTAACTTATGCAAGAGTTATCCCATATATATCATTATGCAATACACGATATGGAGTTGAGGATTATTTCTGAATATTTACTTCGTACCGGAGTTTGCGCCGTGGATACGTGAGTGAGTTAGCTCAACTAGGGTACGAATCTGTTGGTGAGCGAGGAAGGAAGAGAGGAGTTTGTCTGAAAACTAATCGCAGATAGTGTCACTGATACTAACCGACATTTCTCTCTTATAGGACGACGTTAGGACATAGCTGTGTGAATGCTTGTGTGCGCTACTGTCTCTGAAAAATTGTGAAATGTTACTTAGCCTTCCTGCCTGACTAATAAAGCGTCTAGGTCCTCAATCTCTTTCTTGTAGAGAATGGTCTCAGGATGTCACGATCGAAGACAAAAACCTGATGAGCTCGGAAGAGAATCATAGCACCCTGCATCCCTTTCGTAAATCTATTGGCAGTAGGTATGAGCAGAAATTACTCGAAACGTCGATGGGAATAATCATTCGCTTCTGCTCTTTGCAGGTTCCAACGGAATGGTCAGTTCGGCATCCACAGTCGCTTGCTCTACCCCTTCTCCTTCGCAGTCATCGCTGGCGCTCGTGGTGACACCTCCTCCGTCAGGTCTGGTGGGAACCCCCCAGGCGCTTGGAATCCCTGCGGGCAATAACGCCTTGCAGTTACGTCCTTCAGAGGCGTGCATCCCTTGCGAGATTTGCGGCCGTAGGTTCCGGAGTGTTGCCGATGTCCGTTCTCACATAGCCGCCATACATCTCAAGAACTCTGAGGATCCTGAGCGGAGATTTCAATGCGAGTTCTGTCCATTTCGCGCGTACACCAAAACGTCGATACGTCAGCACATGTTCTTGCACACCGGTGAGGTGCCCTACAAATGTGATCTGTGCAGCTACGGAGCCAGACAGAAGTTCCATTTAGACAGGTCAGTACTCCGACAGGCTGCTCTCATGAACTCGTTCTCGTTCCACCCTTTCCCGCTGCATTCCCGTTCCGTGTCTCATTCTTCGAGGCTAAGAACCAAGAACGTTCCCCCTTGCAGACATCGACAAAAGGTGCACGGGATGGCTCCCACGCCGAAACGAGGTCGCTTCCCCGGACGACCCTCGAGCGAATTGTCAATCCTACCCGTAGGACCTAGCGCATCTCCTCCTGACAACGGATCAGGCGGCCATAACGGACATTCGAGCGATCCCGAAATGCCTGTATTCCCACCAGTGTTCCCTTCGATGCTCGATCAAATTAGACTCGATCCGACGGCTATGAACCTTGCATCCAACCTGTTCAAGTTGATTTCCTCGAACGGAGGAAGCAGCAGTGCTGGTGGCAACGGGTCTTCGGCTTCGACAGGATCAGATCACAGTTCGCAAAACAACGACCTCTGAACGACGGGCGACGGACTACGCCAGCAAACGGAACCCCATGTGAAGGATTAGGTATTTAGCGACCGTAGACGAGGTAGTCGACATTGACGAGCTAGTGTCCCAGTGATCCAGATACCTACTCCCGGTATTACCGAGTCCTTCCATGTCGAGTTAGTAGGAGACCGAGGGGAGTCGACGATTACGGGATGAGCGTGGACGGAAGAAACATAAGGTTGATGATTGACAGGAGGGTCACGCGACCCTCCGAATCTTCATAGTGTTGTGCGATACGCGGCCACTACAGCTGGAGAACGACTACATCGAACATTCCAAGAAAACATTCCAAACAGATAGTTTACATAACATTCCAGACTCAGTTTACAGAGTCAAAAAAGTTTAGCAAACAGTCTGACTGTATGGCTTTCGAAGCTCCTCTCTGGAAGCTACGGTGAAGAACGAGTCAAAAACCCATACTTACAGAAACAAAAACACGCATGCATACAGATGATGAATAATCTCGTACGGCTCTTCCACTGTGGACCCGTACTGCAAAGCTCCAACCCGGCTCCGAGGCGACGGTCGAAGTTGCGGTCGGAACCACTCGCCTACGACGATTGTGATCACGAATGGTGTTGATCTCTTCCATGCCAAATCTTCCGCAGTTATTTCTCTGCTGCAGATGGCCGCTATTTTTCTGCCTTATATTATCTACCGATAATAGATTGGGGACTCAGCTTGAGGTGGTTGAGTGCAGGTGGTCTTTTTTGTACACAAACAGAAAAACTGATCTATAAGCGTGCTAAGCGGACGGTGAGAAAAATTATTACCTACAAGAGAAAAGTCTTTCCGCCTACGAATGTAGAGATTGACAAGGCTAATATAAACGCGCCGGACGACGCCTTCGGAAAGGTCGACTATACGCCACATTCGCCAGACAGAGCTTACCTAATTATCCACTTACCTATTGTACGGATGACGGAGGAGCCAGTCACAGAGACAGCCAGAATTTTAGATCAGCGACCAATGCAAAGTATCCTAATTTTTGAAGAAAGTCGAAAGAAGACCCCACGCCGCCACAGACACTCCAGTGCCTATACTTTTTCGTGAAGACAATTTTCGAACCTACCACTACGAGTACTACAACCCAAACACTAACGAAAAAGCAACGACAACAGCAGCGAGAGCTACATTAAGAACTTAACCACCATCGACGATGATTACAAACACAACATCAACAACAACCACAACAACCACAAGTACTACATCCACAACAATTACTATTACTATAACTCCTACGATTGCATCGACAGCAACTACTACAACTACTCTTAGAGGGAAAACGATGATGATAGGCACCATGTCATACTTGAGCATCTAGGTACGTCCGAACTAATGATTGACTATATTATTGACTCATTATGATTCTCCTTACCGCCACACGAGTGCGATATACTGGTATTATTTTCGGACGAATTACTTCTCCGATAGCCGCACAGAAGTTCAAACAACTGCAAGATTTTAAGTATGTGTACGGGCTCGCTAGTGTTGCGTCATTCATGTGAGCCCCTCAGACGCGAGTTCGGGTGGTATCATTACGTTATTTTTTTCTTGTGGCATTCCCCATTGACACCAAAATGTTTCCACGTTGACATCTGTTCTGATCTCTGATGGCGATCGGTGGGATTAGTCTGCGAATCGCAAGTAGATGCGCCGATCGCTGAACAACCAGCAACCGTACAACTAGCCATAGACGCGTTCATTTCAAGCGTTTCTGTTCGAGACAGATCGTTGTTCCCGAAACCCGAGGTCGCACATATTTGACAAACCAATGCATCCAATGATTTTGCCAAACCCTGATCTCAGTCGACAAGGTGTTGCAACTCTCATTTTTTTCTAAATCTGGAGCAGCGATTCGTCGAGAACAGTGTTCACAGTTATTGAGTTTGGGCCTCATCATGCCCAGCACTTTATGCGTTCTGCATGGAGCCGAAGTTTTTGTTGCTCTCCTTTTTTTGACGTCCGAGACCGTGAGGATCACCCCCGGCACTCGACGGAGTCATCGACGGCGAACCACCCCTGGTCCCCATATGCCAACCACGACTACCACCTCGTGCTCAAAATTATTTCATCGTTGCGGAGCTCATACGATCGATCTGATGCTTAGAACCGACTCATATATTGCAGTTGTTCGATTTTCTGTTCACGCCAGACGGCTCTGACCAATCACAGAACAGCTATTTTTTATCAGGATTATTTTCCGTATGACGACAGGTGAAAAAATCTACATACATTGAAGAGACCGTTTCTCGTACTACTGTGCCCCGAGTGAGACAATCAAACCGTGAGCACGGACCACAAGCATTGGAGGGCTTCACTACGCTGCTTAATTCCTGAAGCCCTTCTATAGCAAAGAAACATTCCTCCCATTCGGTCAAATCTCAAAGTCAGTCAAATTAGATCTCAGAACAAGCGTGACAGCTGATCTCATTTGCTAGAAGAAGCGGAGAGCGTTCGCAGATTGTAGAGCGAGCAGAAGGGTTGGCAGACCGAAGGACAAGCTGGCGGTAGCTCTGGAAATCGCGGCGGCGGGAAAAAAAACAGAAGAATACAATCAGAAACATTTGTCAATCAAACACGGAGCTACCGCGAGAGTGAGTCGCTCGAGTGGAGGTTGTACCCACTTACGAGATAGACTTATTGGGTTGTCCTGCATTGCCTCCCGTCTGACATTTTGTAAATAGTTGTGTGACATATACCAATCGAATTGTATCCCATGGACGCTAAAAATATTTTGCTAATTGTAAGGTCTCTTGTCCAGTCAGACAGAAACCTCATTTGAAGAGAGCTGCGCCGACTATATTTTGTGCACGCTTAGCCGCACGTCGAAAAGTGAAGACATCGATCGATATTAGAGCATGTACGTACTACAACGGAGGAGAACATTCCGAGTATCGAGAGTCATTCTGAGTTCACCACAATTTCAAGACAACCAATCCAACGACAACAGCTACGTTAAGTCATTCCAGGTTGAATTGGGTCAGATATTTGTGGAAGGTGTCGACCTGACGATCTCTGCCCTATGTATTCTGTACTATCGATATTGCCTTATACTAGTTGAGCACGAATTGATTGGAGTTCATCCAGTGCTAGTAACCTGCCTAAAATACTGGTAGGCGATATCTATGCCAAATCGATAACCACGACGACACAGAAGCCGGGAGCCGGCTCGCGACATTGAATGCCCCGCTGACGGCTTCCGTCGCTTTCGACTACTCACGAGAGGAATACGGAATTCAGAAAGTGTCGGCTGCAGAAAACAAAATGTAATGCGAACGGAGTGAAGAGGAAGAATAAAACAAGCATACAGATTGTAGCAACGCTTCATCTTTCACCTCCCCGGCGGGTCTCGGAGTCCGCACCGGCGTTCCGGGCAGACCAGAGGGAGATTTCAGACAGTCTCGGACTCGACCGTCGATCTTGGGAGAAGCTGGAAATAGCGGATACAAAATTCTTCTGGGGTTTTCCACAGATCGAATAATCCTCCGAGCAAGTTTAGTTCATTGGCTTTCCTATCAATTAAATCATCAATCGAGTGGCAGAGAACTGCTCTCGCAGAAAAGCGCACGGTGTAGCTCTTTCTTATTTGATCTCTGCAACGACGGGGAGCTTCGTCCTCTCTCCTGAATCAGGGACGCGGTACGTGCACGTCCGCTGTGTACATCTCATTCGTCAAAACAAACGGAGCTCGACGAGTCCCGAAGATTGTGACACCGTCTGCGCAAGTCGAGCACTTCTTCGCGGGACCGAGGATCTATTCCATTCTATTTCCTTGCAGAACATTCCGTTTCTCAATATGGCGACGCAAAATGATACCAGTGAGTGGAGGATCTCCGTTCCAGTAGCAGTCTTCGTGAGCTGACGCTTGGCCAGATCTGCTGCATGGATCTTGTTTCACGAGTCTCGCATTTTCGCATGTCCGGTTTTCGGGCATAACTGTTGCGACGGGTCGGAGTGAGTCCCGGCGAGACATTCAGATCTAAAATCGTAGCTATTTCCCAGGTGAGGTGGAGAAGGAACAACCCGATTACGTTTCCCGATATCTGGAAGGTAGAGCGATCAAACTTGTGAAGATGCGTGTTTTCAAAGAACTTGCCAGTCACCTATACGAAGACGAAGAAGATAAAAAAACCGCGAGGCAAAGAGCCGACGCCGAGCCACAGATGCATTTCCCCGACCCCCGACTCAATCCGCGGGGTCTTCTGTGCAGGGTCCCCGACAATATTCGACGAGCTTCATACGGAATTTGCAGCCTGAACAATAACCGTGAAGAAAGAATTCGGAGAAGACGCACTAAGAGAGCCCCGCGCACACGTGGTGCAACAGCAAGCACCCCAGTTCCGAAAGGATCTGGGGACGGCAAGCGCTCGGGAGCGTCTTGCGTACAGAACCCTCTGCGCATCGACGCCCCTGGGGAGTCGACGGAGCTTTCCGAAATCGAGGAGATCCGAGGCGGGGATCGGGGAGATAACGAGTTCGACATAGACAAATCGAAGGGCCGCTATTCCTACGATGACAGACCCGACGAAGAGGAAGTCCCCGATGACAACATTGACCGAAACTTGTACACTGCAGGCCCTCCGGAGCCGATGTCCGAGCATGGAACGAACGATATGCGCATGAATATAGAAGTCCAGGACGGAGGAATGCGGGTCGCGGCGAACGCAGCCGCGGCTCGCGGTACGTCGGCACAGATTGCACCACAGAGCCAGAGCCGCGGTAAGGCTCAAGGAATGCACGTTGGAGCTCCGACCATCGACGGTCCACGCGGCGGGCTGATTTCCGTGCAGAACAGTGACAATGAAGATTGGGACGATGATGATTTCGAATCAGTGTCCAGCTTCAAAACCGGAGACGGCTTCCATACAGCGTACGAGACCGAAGACGACGCGAATACAGGAGCGGAATCCGACGGGACTGTCGGAGAATATTTTCACGATTGCGCAGACGAAATGCCGGCTAATCGAAAAACAGATGTCGGAGGCGAGGGGATCGGAGACGGAAAGATGCTGGAGCTCGACTTGGAATGTGAGGGATATAAACCCGTCGTCTCACCCTTGAACCAATCGGCGACCAAGGGACATCTCGCGCATAATTCCATCGGGCAGAGCGATAACTCAATGGCTCTGGAGGTAACCGTTCTGGAAAAATCGACTCAGGATGTAGCTTCCGCCAACGCTCCGGACATCGGTGAATACATTCTCAGTGAGCTCTCTGATCACGAAACGAGCGGTCCGCGTCCGCGTCATACCGAAGGGGCGGAATCACGATCGGAGGAGCCTCAAAGTGCTATCTCGGGCGTCACGATCAATGCAGAGGTCGCTGAGCAGGCGCCTCAGTCTCAGATGATTCCCGTAGAAATCGTTGCAAGCACAGGAGAAGCTCCGAGTACATCCGGAAACGCCCCAGCAGCAGAGGTCGACGGGACCCATAACCAGGTTGTAAGCGACGCGCAAACTGTCTCCGATGGATCGGACCATGACATTGAGGCGAGTGCGGACGACGAGGGAAGTTATTACGACGAGGACAGCTATTACGATGAGGACAGTTCAGAGGAAGAGCTGAGCATCGATCTCGAAGAAGAGGAGAGCTCCGACGATGCACCGGGAGAAGCTCTCGATGTCGGCGATCCCGAATACGATGTTCAAGCCGGCGCACCTCCGCCCTACGCGGACGATGCGGCCCCCCAGCAGGTGCAACAAATGCCTTATTACGGCCATCAAGCTGCAGTGAATGCCTCCGGACAGAACCAAGGCCTAGACCGCAACTATTTGGTGTTCCGAATCGTGCAAGATATGATGGAGGAGAGGCTCAGGAATCAAAATCTTGTGATGAGAAAAAACACCGTTGTGCAGGCCATCGTTGATCTATCCCAAGAAGAAGGTCGCGCTTTCCTCCACATGCTCAAGGACCATTTTCTACGCATCAGACACGTGATGGGCACCACAGGCAGAAGTGATATCCCGTTGAGTGAGGAAGTCTGTTGCCTCGTCTGGACCTTACGTGTCTGCGATTTTGAAAATCTCTTGAGGTTCGTCGAATCGATTTCGACACATTTCGACTCCCCTCTCGCCAAAGTCAAGTCCGTCCAGGAGCTCGCTCGACGCGTCGATTTCGAGTTTTCGTCGCATCTCCTGCGTAAGATGTTCCGCAACGATGTCAGGAAGGCTGCTCAGAGATCTATCGAAGCTGATGAGCTCCGAAAAAGGGGTCGCATCTAGAATGACGTACAACTTGGATGATCCGTGAGAGTGGGCAGCTACAGAGGATATCTCTGAAGTCCCTTGTGGAACGATGACCCATGATCCCCGATGGATGGAAGGAGTCCGATGAAATATTGATCATAATAATTGTTGAGAATAATGAATAATATTTGACTCATGCCTCGAGCTAATTTGTATCGAGTGGCCGTCCGAGAGGCATGTAAATTCATATGAGATGAATGACGTTCGCAATAAATTTGCCTCACTGAATAATTTCCCTCGTCCAGAAGGAAATTTTCACTTCTCGTCCCTACGAATTGATTATTCTCCGTATACCGAATATATCACGATAGGCATGCCGGGCCCAGATGAAACCCGTAAGTTCCCTGCCTAAGCTCAGAATTCGCCGAAATAGCTTCCAGGTGTGCCGGGCGCGTTGGCGAGGAGCATGGTGCACGATGAGAGATGCAAGCCAGCAATCACGTGCATGCTTCGCTATCAACCTAAGCAGACGATGGTGGTCAACGAAAATTATTTTGACGCATTGTGTCGGAAAAGCCGATCACAATCTGCCCTACCCTCTTATTCTGCTCTGTGATCTAGCACTTTTGACCGCGAAGACAATTTTTCATCGCCGCGCGGAATCAAGATGGGCAAAGTTCAACGCGGGAGAAGGAAGTACCACGATAAGGTGAGCCACAAGAAAATCAGGAATCAATTGAACCCCAATGAGGCTGGACAAGACGGCCCACAAGCGGGACCAAGCGGGGCTGCCCAGCAGCCCGTTGAACAGCTCGGAGAACCCGTCGCAATGCAAGATGAACAGCAGCAACCCGCTGAGGAATTCGCAGGGGAGGCAATGGTGGAAGAAACCCTGGGTGAGGCCATGGACCAATTCATGGAGGATATCACTGAGGAGACAATAGTAAGTAAGGACGTTGAACTCATTTGGTTCCAAGAATCATTCCGAGCGATTCGCATGATCGTTTCCTAATGAGTCGGTCTCTCGTCTGCTTTGAAGGAAGAAGCTCAACCGTTCTTCTGCGGTAAACCAATCTTCTTCAGCGATCTTCCCGCGAGGTTCAGGCTTGAGGACGTTCCGCTCTACAGTAGGACTTATCTGCCATTCGCTCAGTGCGACGTGTGCAGCAGTTACTCGGTCAGAGCCGTTGTGGTGGAATGCGGTCATAAGTTTTGCGAAAATTGTGTCAGGCTGTCGAAGGTCGGCCGAGGTGTTCTCTGCCTCTTCTGCCAGAAGCAAATGCCGTATAACGTTCTTGAAGTCGCTGAGGATTTCTTAGCTCGTCGAATCCTCCAGTGTAGGTGTGGTTTGGAAGCGCCGCTGATCGATATGCACAAGCATATAGTCGAGAGAGGGAAAAGATGCTACATCCCGAAGTTGCCGATAAAGCATTTGATGACCTGTAACAAATATCATGTGAAGTCGAAGCGATGGCCCAATCGCATCTCGTACCTTGTACCAGGTGCCCTGTACAACCTCAGAGATATCCAACCTCCCCAAGACTCCAAGATGTTCCTCGAAACAACACCGAGAAACCCGAATCTGCCCCATGTCTACATAGATCTGGACGCCGACGGGCTGTTCCTGGGTCGACTTCATATCGAACTCCGCGAGGATATCGTTCCGAAAACCGTGGCGGAATTCATCGATCTAATCACCGACTCCAAGGGCTACAAAGGACAAGAGATTGATTTCATCATCCCGAATACCCTGCTCCAAATGTCAGGCCTTACGGGCTATGGGAAAAGCGTGAAGAAATCTTTCCCGGACGAGAATTACGAACTGAAACATGACAGACCTGGCGCTCTGGCAATGTCCAACATCGGTGCAGGTACCAGCCAGAGCGGATTTTACATAACCACGACAGAAATGCCTTGGCGCGACGGTAACAATGTAGTATTCGGCTACGTGATCTCGGGAGATCAAATTGTGAGGCGGACTTGTGAATTGGGGCGCCAAGACGGCACCCCGTTCCGCCGAGTGAGGATCCGGGATTGTGGATTGATCCGTGATTGGATCTTACCCGCGGTTTACTACATGGCCGAAAGTGACTCTGAATCTGATCCTTGAAATTAATTTTGGGTAATTTTGCGATTTGGAATTTTGTTTATGCACGGAAGAAAAACTCATTCATTATATTTGGCACCAATGTCAAATAGGATTCAATGTCGGAAGGCTTTGCCGTATCCGCAAGTAGTTGAAGTTGATTTGACAATCGAATAAAAGGGACTCTCTCACACGAATCATCTTCGGAAGATTATTCCCTCCCGCGAGGAGGGGCGGTCGCTCATGCTCATAGAGTCACCTCAGAGTCTGGACCCCATCCGCGGAACGATTGCTGGGCAATGCACGGCTCGACTTTCCGGGGTCTCAGGGATCATTCATTCTCCATCGAAAGAGACGATCTCGTCGGTCGCGAACGCTCTTGGAGAGTCACACCGGAAGACATTAGGAACGGTATCGAGGCAACGGGCTTTCTGGAACTCGGCTCCCCGAGCGTCGCTCGCCGACCTTGCAACTATGCACCAAGCAGGGACAGCTTTATCAAGCCTCTGATGCTTTCACGTCGATTCTCATCATAATACGAGCTAGTCTCTAATTGCAAGTCAGCTTCCTACGAGCGAAAGCTTCCGCTCGGATTTATGACAGTGCACACGACGCGACTCGGCTCATCCTGGGGTTGGATGTAAGCCGTTAGAAAACGCTCCCTGAGTATCTCAGCGCGAGTCGACTGACAGAGAAAAGTCTTCCAGGGCAACGTAAAGGCAAAGGTAATCGATGGGGAGACGGTTTCTCAACGCAAGGGCCCCCCCCAGCGACCACGATCCTCAAGCTGCACGAAATACGGAAGATGCGCAATTTCTGTATGTACATAGGAATGCAGGAAAATTCTCACCTTATCCGGCCAGTATTGAAGAGGACCCGGACCAAATCCACGATCACAATTGCTGTGGCTTCACCCTGGAGCTCAAAGAATCATCGGATGCGATGAGCATGGATCACGTGATCCTCGCGCATCCGATGAAGAGTCCCGCGAAGTTGACGTAAGGGCCTAAAGCGAGATATTCTCCAACATGCGAATCCTGACCTTGGCCAGCTTCCGATGTTCCGAGCGGGAATTCTCCATGCATCGTTCGATTCCTATCCTCACCATTTGACTCCTCACAGAGCATCTAATCCGTCCGAATATCATCGTCGTCAGGCTCGAATTCGAGGCATACATGTCAAAGTGTCGGTATCGGGATTTGCAGCGATTTCTATATATCAGGGAGTGGGAGGCTCCGGTCCTCCTTACAAGAGGTAGGTTTCGGAGGGGTGGTACTCCAGATGGCCGCTCGATATTTCAGCGAATGTTGCCGACTAGGTTCGGAAGCGCCGCCTGCCGTCCGTGGAACCTCCTTAGAGAAAGCACACCCAACTAAAACATAAATCGGTCCGAATCAGGCCACATATTTATTGATTCGGCAGGGTTGCCGATCTTCAATATACATCGTGCTACGAATGCTTTTTTCGGGAGCCGTTCCTTCAGGTAGCTGACAGTTCGTGCCAGTGGTGGCCGCCGAATGTTGGTCAGTTCGCTTTCCGGGGGTTGTTCACTGTCACATAGTGGTATATGACCACCAACATGAACAAGGATATACCCATCAAATTCGAAAAGATGGCCAGCTGGATATCCGTGAGCATCTTGTCGATTCTGGACTGCCGATGTCAGGATGGGTAGGCAGTATCGACGGTTTGCTACAGGCTCACTGGATGAGGTGAAGGAAACAACACGGAACGGATCGGAGTCGGCGGCGGTACGTGGCTCCCCGGTTTGTCACAGTTGACAACAACACAAGCTTCCGTCGAATACCATCCAGAACGCTCCCTGTTCCTAGCCCTAGAGAAACGTCTGCTCTCGCTCACAATAAGTTGCTCACGGACTCCCGCGAGGCATGAACTTGGTCAATGAAGGACGGCGGCGGAATTAATAGGTACGAGTGGAGCCTATGTGACTCGCTCGATGCTCACGACGAGCTCTATAATGAGTTAAAATACAATCATAGAGGAGGTCCGGTTGTCCCCACTGTGGACTGCGACCTGCGACCCTCCCCTACTCTCTCACTCCTTTGCCGTTCATTTCTCGCCCTCACCGATGTCCTTCTCCCCAATCGGTCTCGTGACGAAACTAACCCGAGTGCGCCACCTGGTGGAGAAGTTCGAGCGGAGCGCGGCGTTTGAAAGCCCGGCAGCAGAATCGGCTTTCAACGAAGTGCTGCGGGAGTGCTCATGTCTTCGACGGTGACTGCTCTGTTGTGACACGTGAGGAGTGTTCTATAAAATTTCTGTGCAGTTGTTTCACGTTACCTATTGGATACTAAGGAACATTCTTTATCGACCCTAAGCGAAAACTTCCCCGTAAGCTTCCTCACAAGCTTGTCACCGGAATATACACGGGTATGTCGATGACTAACAAACGAATGGGGCTGGCAGGTCTGCCAGCCAGCCAGTCAGCCCATCTGACCGCTGACTAATCTCGATATTCGCATACGAGCCCCGGCTCTGACTCCGAGCCTATCACCCCGAGGCGCCGGAGTTCCAAGCCGCGCCTTTCGGGGAACTATCAGAAGACCGGGTAAACACACCCAGCTCACAATCGAACCAGTGAAATTGGTTGAACAATCACGACCCATCAACTTGCGGCGCTCAGCGGGATTTCGAACAAGACACTTCGCTCGACTCCAATCGAACTTCATCATTACTGTGGACCTGAGGGATCTTACTCGGAACTCATTCACTCTCTCGACCGCTCTTCACTTGACTTATGAAAATCGGATTCCGCTCACGGAGATGAACTCGGATTTCCGTCGTGAGACGATTGGCTGAGTCAGAGACGGATAGGTTCGCGCGCGGAGGATTTTTGAATCCCTTGACTCTCCATGATGAAGCCCCCTGACACTTTCACTCACACGTGCCGGCGTGACGTTCCGCTACGCTTCGCGAGACGCTATCTTTAAATTCTCACGCACTCCGAGAGGGGCCTCCCTGACCGACTAATTATATTGAAGGGATGAATTCGAATTTCCTGCGCTGTTCGTCTTACTGTGTCGATCCTCCAATCGTCTTCACTGGAAGGAGACTGAGGATTTCATCGACCACTGATCCTTGATATCGATGACATGCCTCGACATACGGATTCGAGATCCACCTCTGGGAGTGCAAAATCAATGGTTTCCAGTGAGCCGATCCCTTCCGACGTCGCTTGGAAGTACGGAACCAACACGAGTACCCCAGGGGAGCGTGAAATCGACGCTACGATAAGCTGCCGTCATTAGCTCGTAATATCAGATGATTTCAATTTGGAGCTGCTGGCGAGATATCATCGAATGATATGGATTCGAATCGCATTATTGTGCGAGCATAAGCCCAAATACGGTTGGAAGACGACGCGAAGCCCCAGAAACAGTGTCCGCTGGCTTCCCAACTCCTCACTGCGGAAACAGAGCCTGCGAACACTTTTGCGAGGGTCCCCGAGCTCGGAAAAATGCTCCACGTGCGGGAGCTAGACAATTGATTTGTTGGTCGTCGGACAGATACGACTGACTGACTCGGTTGGAGTGTCGTCGATGGAGCTCAACGCCAGAGGTACAAAAGGCGGCACCGCTAGCAGCCACAGGAGCTCGATACCGACTTACTCTGGGAGTTCGTGTTGATTGCGCCTACTATGAGGCCTCTCTCACCTAAACCCCGGCGCTAACTCGGGCCGAGCTCTTTTATAGTGGAGGCCTCCTCCGACTATCTACCACTAACACGAGAGCTCCTACGAACTCTGTCCGTTTGCCGGGCGCCTGGTTTACTCGCCGCTTGTTTGTTCGAGAGCCTGTCTGTGTTCTGCTTACACTGTTCATGGCATATCATCATCAAAGGAGTTTTTTGATCTTCAGTTTTCCTGGTTTACCTCCCTGTCCATGACAGAGTAAGCTTGAGGACGATTCTGAATCTCGTATTCTGTTTTGGTCGAACATTCGCGGGGACTCTGGCTCCGGAATCGAGAGCGAGGTTTTCCATGATCTTGTATTGATTATTATCCACACCTCCCAAGCTCGGATCTTCGGCGTTTCTCGTGCGATTCCGCAGTCGACGGAGAGCTCAGCTTTTGTGAGCCCAAGGTCAGAACGACGCTCCAATCTAATGCATGTACAAATCCGATTCATTAGCGGATCACGCCATCGAATCTTCGATGAGAGCCACGAAATCAAGATCGAAGGTTTATTTATTTTTCCATCCGACCGTACATTCTGGAATCAAGCGGAACCGTAACGGTAATCGATTTGTGACCCGAATTCAGCCACGCGAGAGTCGATTCTTTTCTGGAATCCTTAATTACAACGCTTTCTCGCTTGATCCAATATCGTGAGGGGGTTCTCCGCACAAGGTTCTTCCTTTCGCTCGCGTATCCTAGTTGTTGCCCGTACTTTCGCGGTCCGCCTCCTGCAGGGGTGCACTGAGAGATCGAATGAGTCATCGTGTCCTGCGTCCTGTCACTCAGGAAGCTCCGGGGTATTCGCACGCGTCTCTGCTAATGGATCGTTGGCTGACTGAGTAGTGAAAGGATTACCCAAGGCTGGGGCGGTTGACAGCTTGCTCTGAAAATCATTCGGTTATTCGAGAAGAACGCAGAGACTTAGAATCGCGGAACACACATGCAAATGAAAGTTGAATTCAGACAGTCGTGGTAGAGGTTTCCCAGACTTGAGTTTTCTACTCTGTAGTATCACCTAGCAACTTGACAATGTTTGAGAACACAATAAGTATTCCATGAGCGTGCTCTTACCTGCTCTGTGTACTCCATTGACGACACTTGCTCGGATTCGATCGCGTTGTTCTTCGAACTTAGTTCGTCAAGCAGGCTGATAGTCAAGATTCTCGGAGATAGCGCGGCTTCGATCTCCCCGCATGGAGCCGAACATCGCCCTGTTGCTTGACAGGGAGCACGGCCGAGCTCAAACAAAAGTATCCCACACTAAAAATCAACGCATGAGCTCCGAGCCCACGGTGTCGATCTCATCCCGCTCCGAATGAGCGGTCGATCTTCCTCTCAAGCGGAAATCTCGAGCTTCTGGAACAAAATTATTCTACCTCCCTCTGGAGGAGACCTGTGTCGACTACGAACATCAGTCCTCCCGGCGGTCTTCTCGGACGGAGGAGGAACCCCGAAATTTCTATCGTCATAGCTCGCGCTCCAAATTTTCTGAGTTATTGGACTCTGGTCAAGAATAAGTGCGCCGAACTTCACCAACCCCGATGAACGTCCCGCATGCCCCGAGCCAATCGACATTCTCGTAGGTTGCGCGGCCCTTCCGTCGAATTCTCGTGAAGACTTCAGGGAAGAATAGGTAACACCCAGTTCGACGAAACTCACTCTTGGCCGAAGCTCTGGAGTCGGGAGCGCCACAGTGGCCGGCTGAGAGATGGATACGTCGATTCATAAATATCGGAGCACGATTCCGTCCTATCTGCTTCCATGTTTTCTTCGATTTCCTCGTCGTGCTGATGGAAAGTAGCTTGGAGACGCCGAGTATTTTTTCTGTCAGATGACGACATCATTTTGTTGGATTGGGCGAAGGACACTTCAGCAAACGAATCCTACTCAAGGCGAATTGCCGTGCAGGGAGATGCTTCTGGTAGCCCAAATCAGCCATTGAGAACATTTCATTTTATCGGCAGAATTTTTCTTCTTTCGAGGGCTGATGAGCTGGAATGGAACTTCAGACCTACGCTCTCAGCCAGAGCGATATCCCTTGGGGGGCTCGACTAGCCGCTAGAGCACGTCGATCGTCGGAGCCATTCCCGAAAGAGAAGAGTCCAGGTGACACAAAGAGCCGAAATACGACATAGCCATTCTGTTGATCAGGTGTTCCATGGCCCAGTCACCAGTGGCGCGGATGACGTCGTCGCGGCGGTGGTTATGCCCGACTGCACTCAGAGCAGATGACCTGGGATTCTTTGGCGTGAACCTGTGAGCAGAGTACGCCCATCAAAACGGTTTCATTTTAGAGCTGTCGTAGTCGCTAGAGGGATCGAGGATCGCCTCTGCTCCAGGACGGATGCCTTGGGAGCTTTCTACTAATCGAATAAATCACGAGTCGTGTTTCCGGTTCTGTCAAGAACTATCAAAAAGCGTTCGTGAGTTGAGAGCTGGAAACTTCACGACCAGAATGCAGAGACAATGAAAACACGAGCTGTTTCGAAATCACCACCGCATGGCTTGCCTGTATTCAAATGATTGTATCCATATATGTATCACGGGTAGGAATATTCTATATCTGTATGGAGTATGTACAGAAATTATGAGGAACGGGATACCGGGGCACGCGGATTCGTTGGCGAGGACGGCAGCCTTGTCTTTGATGACGCACTGACTCCGGGCCCCGAATAAATATTAGTCCTAGGCACTTCTCAGAGATGGAACCGGACGAACGGTTCGTCTGGTCCCCTCTCAATATACGGTATGTCACATTTTGGTCTTACTTCCGCCTGACTCGCGTCCGCTCCGCTAGTCATACGGGCGAAACGAGGAGTTTATCCTTGAGGTCAATATCGGATGTAGATTTCGGTTTGGTCTCTTTGACTTTGTTGACGACAGGATTTTGCGAGTATAAATAAGTCGCTATCGACACTATGCTTATGGCCACGATCGTCGGCATGTCGATGGGTATTGAGAATATAAACCAACACAATACTGCCGTGAACGATAAGTCTAGTGCACCGGCGAATGTCTTTAGGATCGAGTTGAGATTGCGGAGGAACACCGACACGATGATCCCGCACAAGGCCCCGTTGGCGATAATTAGCAGTACAATCGGTTCCCCGAATATGTGTCTCAAGGATTCGGCGTTGACGAGCTCGCTCGTCTGTCCGTTCCATGCCAACACTACGAGATTGCATACGATCGAGTCAAGATACATGAATAGGTTGTGGATCATGATGTGCAGGTCGGCCCCAGTGTCTTTCAGCAGGAACTCGTTGTAGACCCCTGCTAGACAGGAGCACAGCATCTGGAATAGCAGATACAGGATGTCGAAGGAGAACAGCGTTTCCAAGATTCCCACATCGGACGCCTGAGTCGATTCACCGGTGACGCTAAACTGCTTGATTATGCAGCCGAATGTCAGCAAGCACAGCGAGAACCACTGTTGTCCTGAGAGACGTTTCTCGAAGAGCACTTGGAAGACGATTCCCGTTATTACCACCCGGAATTGCATTAGCAAGTTATATGTTGTCGGGTCGAAATGTTGCAGATTTCGGAAGGCCAGGTTGTTGTAGAAGCAGTAGAGCAGTGCTGGCACGAAATACAAGAGTAAAACCTTGCGGTACTTGGAAACCTCACAGCATAACGTTGGGAAGTTATGATCCTTCAGATACAAGACTGTCGACAACACAAGTTTTAGGAGCTCCGTCAGCATAACCACGCACGTAACATTGTACGAGTAGGAACGGTTCGTTTGTGAAGCTTTGACCAGAATTGATTGGGCTATGAAGAAAACGATGTAGCCTACGAAAATGAGCGCCGAGAACCTCGTGGGGAAGATATCACCGAAGAACTTGCTCTTTGGGACCGGTTGAGACATGCTGCTCGCTGTTTATTGGCGGCGGGTCCTCGATGGATAATTGGCATCAGATGTTGACCTCAACAATAAATGCGCTCGGTGTTCCACGCACTCTCACTGACGGCAGCGCGTTGCATCGAGAGCTCACTTCTGGCTTCCCTGAGGGGGGACCCTACGTGGGCTACCTCTGCAGCCACGGCACACCATCGTTGACGCAATGATGGCAAGAACACTTAGGAACGTTCACAGTTTCGATCGCTCTGGGCGATCTTTGACTCGGTGGCGCCGTCACTGAGGGCTTTCCGGCTCGGAACGTTCGGCGGGAGCGCGGCCCGGAGACTTGCAGTACTGGACCCGGGTTCAGACGATCCTCGAGTTTGGAGCACTTGTGAGGCCGACCCAACGATTTGGCAACGATCGTGACTATGCCAATTGATATTCAGGGTCTCCTCACGTTGTTTTCCGTACTGCTGGTGGGAGACTTGCCACAGAGATCACAAGGCGTACCCATAGCAACTGACCGAGACCCTCTCTATTCTGAGCGAGGGTAATTTTGAATCCTTGGCGGAAGACCGACATCGCGCTGCTGCTGACGCATGGGCCGGCTGCATCGTTTCGCGTCGCGGCTGCGGCGGCAGTGATTTTGTGGACGAGAGTGGCGCAAGTGATTTTTCTGCGGCGGTGGGCCTAGACGAAGACGGGGGCGTCACCGCATTGAGTTGGGTTCTCTTCGTTCCTTGTTGATTGCGCAACACTGACAATCTGTCGGTGACGGCCGACTGGCTTTTTCAAAACGATGTCCAGAAACTCTCAGCAGAAGGAAGCATTGCGCCAAACAGTCCTACGATGATTCTCGTTAGAGGATCGGCTCCTCGAGGTATCAGGGATCGGTATCTGAATATTTCTACTGATGACACTACTGACTCGTAGAGCCACGGAGGAACTTTCCCCGTGGACGAGGGTGGGGTTTGGGCTCAGGACAAGGATCGAGGAGCCCGGCAGGTTTCAATTTTCTCCCTCCCTGAGGAAAATCTTGGGAACATGTTCCACCAGGGAGGCTGCGGCGGACGAGATGAGAATATAAGTAAAAAAAACACTCGTGTCATTGGGTATATGAGGTGCTCGATGTTTGCCGAAGAAACCATTCAGCTATACGTGACTGTGATGGTACATTGCCATCGAGCAGTCATTCCCGCTGTCTTAGCGAATTTTTCGCCTGTTCGAAGACATAATAGCAAAGATTCATCATGGGGCACGATGCGGGTTCCTTCCATCTGCACCGGAGCTTTCCTCGATGTGTGTCTACAACCTTGCGATGCGATCTATCAGTGTAGTGACGAAACGAGTTCGGAGGTATATATTCGGCGGGTTTCTGTTCGCGAGCTTGCCGAGTTGTTACTCACTCATTAGGCGAGTTCCGCGCTCCTCCGTCCCTTCTGCCGGAGAACAGGCTGAAGCTCCTCGCGGAAAAGCCTCTATCGGGCACAAGAGAAAACTTCGTTGCCTTCCTCTGGGGACGCGTTTCGCCGACCGAAGACAAACGTCTGATTCTATCTGAAAGGTGAAGTGCTAGGGAGCTGCGGACTGCTGTCTCGCGATGACACCGTTAATTGGTGACCCGTCATCGAATCTCAGCTGTTCGACTCGAGGCAGCAGTCGTCGTCTTCCTCATAGCGTTCATCTCTTCGCTCTTCTGATCCTGTTCGGGAACCACCCGTTGCAGATGGTTAGATAGCAATCTTCGATGGTAAAATATGAGAAATTCTTCAATACATTTCGTAAATTCACTAACGAGCTGTGGCAGGGGTGCGGCCGACTAAAAAGCTGTCCCTCAGACGAACCGACAGACTGACCGCCTAGCAAACCATCGGATGGTTGGCGAGAGCGAGACTCAATAAGAAAATAGCGAGGCTGGTGGCCATCGTTCGAAGAGCTACGTTCGGTCGGATTGGAGTCGAATATGTTCGGACGGAGCAGAGCTACGTCAATTCTTGGGGAATGCTCCCGATCGGAGACTTCATCCATTGCTCATCGGAACTCAAGGCGTCTCTGGCTCAAGTACCTCCTTCGCAGGAGGAGGAGCGGATGGGGAGCTTCCTCGAGGATTCCGGAGGTTATCGCGGGGAAGCAATGAGAAAATGTGCTTCCAAACATCGATGACCGCTAGCAATTAGCCGTAATCGATACTAGCGAATTGAGTCACTTCCATTATCGGCCTCTTTTCGGTCCTTTCAATTATGAACTGACATGATTGCATGGATTCCTTAGGCGTTGATCGGCTCTCTGGACGCTTCTTGGAATCTGTCATCAGAGGTCCTCCGGATAAATTCCATGTACTACATCCGAGAATACCTACTTGGAGGCGACATTGAATCAAGGCCCTCATGCGAGAACCGATGGAAAGACTGCGTTGAGGCAGGGAAGCCGGGACTAACGATGGTCTCGAGTTCATCAGTGAAAGAATATCTTGGATTTTTTCACGGTGGAAATTCAGGGACGGGGCTACGCGGCAGCTCTGTGAAGTAATCGATGGAACTAATTTGTGCATGCACTTCTGCTTCGCGAGATCAATGATATCAGTCGAGAGTCAGAAGGGAAAAATACCAAATGAGCTCCGAGATATTGATGAGTCTCGATCATAACGTGGTAGGTACCTCGGGACAAATGGAACATCGATGAACTCCTGAAATTGAGTTTCGCATTCGGATAAATGAGGGATTCTCTAGGCGCACGAGAAAAATCAACTTGCATTTCTGAGAGCTGTTCATTAGTCAGAGCCCGCAGTTGGCGAAACGGTCAATGTTTAATAATTTATTTAATGACAGCTCAGTGTATCCACGACATCGTGTTCAGTCTCTTTTTCTCATTCGGCTCTATCTACTCCGCACGGTATCCATTGCGTGATGCCCGCTCGCTTTCGATCCTTCTAAACGATGGGAGAGCTAATCTCCGGTAACAGGCCCGGCAGACGTATTATTGATATCAGTGCATATCCATCGTGGAGAAACCCGATATGTATAGACGCGTGATTCGAGCGAGTGGAGGCGAGAACTTCGGAGCGGGTCAGACCAAAGTTCGTCGTGGCTGCTGAACGCAGAAATTGGAATCTCGAATTTGTAGAGCCCGAACTGTCGGCTCAGGTGGCGGCGGAAATTTCAATTCGGCGCCCACTTCGAAGAACGCGCGCTCCGAGCATGTAAGGAACCGGCTTTCGATAGGCGGAGTTTATTCCGTATCTTGCGGCCCTGAAGAATGTCAAAATGACCAGCCCATGCGATTCGCGAGCCGACGGCGTATACAAGTTTATTTATTCACAGTCGATAATAAGGATGGGACGAACAACAGCAATCGTTGATGAGATCCGTTGCCAAACAGTGCCCCGGGCATCCAGTCTGTCATTCGCAGAAGCTTCACTGCGAGCGGCTAGAGCGGCTACGAACGCTGTTTTCGCCGGGACTCTCCAATGATTTCCGCGGCCGAGTGCGCCGTCCAGAGTTGTCCGTCTTCGCGAGCCTATTTATTCGCGTGCGTCATTTAACCTATTCCTCTGCATCTCTGCCTGCGTTGGACCGCTCGAGCCGGGTCGAAGACGCACGTTGCCTTATTCATTTCCAATTGCGGTTCCGCCATCTACATCATACTCCGAGAGTCTGACGCTGCGAAATAATTCCACATTCTGCATCAAAAGAACCGCCTCCCGAATTGCGATTTTTGAAATATTATATCTACAGCGCTTGCTGTTCCGCAACCAGAGTTTGCGTGGGTATCTCACGAAGCGAATCGTGAGCTTCGCCTGCGCTGTGAGCGGGGCGAGAGCCTCTCGTTCTCGCGTTCGGGGGTTGGTCCCCCGCTTTCTCTCGCTTCAGGGTCGCCTCCCCATCCCCTCCTCCCCTCCGAATCATTCGACAGGCCTGCGCAGAGCGCGCTCGATTCTGGCGCTACTGCGAGCTCTCGTTCGAGTATCCTCCCATTCCAGTGATGACGTTGCGGACTGTTCTCTCACTCAATCTTCCGATTCGTCCATCTGTGATCTATAATAGCGGCGTCAATATTGATGATAATTGAGTGGTTCTGCATAATCTTTCTCACGCCGAGTCCCTCGCCTGCATGCCCGAGTCATTTGCGAAAACGCCGGCTCTCATGACGATAAACATTCAAAAGAGGATACTTCTTCTGCCGGGAACTTCTGCCTCCTGGAAATGCCTCCCGAACGCCGCTTCGGACCCGATCGGCTCGTCCGGCCGCGCAGGGTCACCAGCGACGATCCATTGGATTCGCTGGGTGGTCTGACGTAGAAGAAGAGGCAAATACTTAATTCTTCCTCCTGAAAATCGAACACACGGGCGTGCGGACCAACCGACCGATAGATCAGGGCGCGCGGAGCACGTTGAAAGCTTTTCGATCAAGTCAGGACGATTTTTTTTCGTCCGACACCGGCTCAATTATTATTTTTTGATCATTGCCTCCGCCCTTCTTTCAATTCAGTTTTCCACCGATCGGCAATCCGCCCTATCTTATAGACAAATCGATGGACTGATCAAATCTGAAAGACGGTGATATATGTACACCGTTCGTTCAGAATGGTGATGTACTATTCATTCAAGGCGAATCTTTGAGCAGTGTATGTACATATGTAGGCAAGATGGGTGAGGATTTTTCTCTCCGAGAGCAGATCCCGCCTGCGACAGAAGCGACTCGTATTCCGCGAATTCCAGCTCGTGTCGCGCATCTCACTTCGTTTTGCTGGAGAGCCCAGCCCCCACCTGAATTAGGAAGCACGGTATCTGGTCTGAAATTTTGACACAGCTGGTTCCATCTATCCATGAGGGCCTTATTCGCGCCTGTTTTCTGAGCTTCCCTGGCATGAGTAGAACTCGCGGAAACAGTACCGTCGGTCTCCTCACAGCATCTCGAGCTTGAGATGCTGCAAAAAAAGAGGGGAGCTGTCTCAATCATTCCTCACCTTCATCCGATTCTCGCATACGGCGCTCCATCTGAGAATTCCGCGCTCCGAACATCAATTGGCGAACTGTGAAATCACTCGACTCGAAGTCGCGGACGGAGAACCGATCAGTCGGCCTGAATTACATTCAAATCCGGAGTTCGAAGACTGAAATTAGAGCACGATTCTCCGGAACGACCCGAGGAAAATGATGAATGGTTGCGGCGGTTTCTGCGGAGCCGACGCTGGTGACCGGTTTGATATATCGACGACTGTATTGCTTCCTTTGTCCGAGCTAGTTTACATTTGATGAGGTGGAGGCTCATAACAAGCGCCACTCGATCGCGTAATGGAGGAGAACACATGAGCGAGCAACAAAATGAAGAGAAATAGGGCTTGACGAGAGAAAAAAAGGTCGTAATCGATCTTGGCAAATTGCTCCTGACGCTTCGGAAGGAACAAATTCAAAATTTGACGGTCAATTCGAGCCGTTGCATCTGCCACATCTCGCATACATTGCTTTCCCGGTTGACGTCGGTGCTGTTCCTGCGTTTTTTCCCAGCCGTTGATAGCTCAGTAATTGCTGCGATTCGGATTTTTCGTCCTGCCGTATCGAGTAAAAATCTGCCAAGGAGTTCGAGAATCAATTCTGGTCGGAAAGTATTCACCGGCGATGCGAAGGCGCCATCTTGTCTTGCCGTTTCAGCGTTCGTCAGATATCCGCGTCATCGTTGACGGACATGTTGTCAAAAAACATAAAAAGCTGCATATTGTGCCCTGGCGCTTTTGAGTCGTTCTTCCATTCTCGAGAACATATATTTTTTCCGTTGGAGCGAGAGAGGTAAAAAAGGAGAAAGAACCATTGATTTCTGTTCGGATCCAGCTAGCGCTGCCGCGCGCCATCGAAAGTTTTTTCTTCCTCGACCTGAATGTTTTCCGCATCTCGCGGATTTTCAATTTCTCGTTGAGTCTCTCAAGCCCTAACCCAACGGTCATGTTCCGCTCCAGCTACAAAAAAAATGAGCGAGAGACATTGCGAGGCACATGAACTCAAGGTCTTTTCGCCTTCGCCGACACCCTAGTCTCCATTGCTAGTGTATACTCTCCCCATCCTACGCGAAGCTGACTGGCTCTTATTTTTTGCGCACTCCCCGGAGCAGTAGCCCGCTCGAAGGTTGCCTGAGCTGCAAAGTGGATGTCGGTACAGAATTATTGCAGCTGAAATCGTGGACCGGATTCCATACGGAATGAGGAGGAATAATCTGCGCGAATTTTTCGGCTTAGTTCCGAAAGCATCGATGCTCCGTCCATGTATAAGGCTCCGTCTTTTTCGAACAGCGGTTGCTCTTCACGGCCTGCCTCGCGTGGATAGGTGATGCCTCTCAGCTCAGGTCGTGTGGCCGAACTTCGTGCGATATCATCAGTTTTTCCCTCATCGAGGCATCGAAGGATCGATCTTGGGGGCTACACGAGTCGCGTCGGCTCAGTCACAGGGGCCTCCTCACTCCCCATTCCGTGGCGATTACGGAAAATTACCCCTTTGTGGTACGATTAGTGAACAAATTGCCAAGCTTGGCAAAATATTTATTACCTACATAACTCCGCGAGCTCGGCAAGCGGCGCGGCGTCCGCGTCAGCGACTCCGGAGACAACGACGACTATTGTAATTGGTGCGACACCGAAGCTCGAGTCCGGGTGAGGGAACCGCGCAACACTCAATGGTCTCCCGTCTGTGCGGGGGGAGGAGGAACTCGACAATCACCGATTCGGTCGAAATTTTTCTGATGAATTTCAAAACGCCTCAGAGTCCATGACCGAACGCGGACCACGAGGAGACGAGACCATGGGTGATCGAAGGAGCAGCGTCGGCAGCTTGCTGGGAGGACGGAACGAGCCGATCTTTCATTTTTTCCCCGTCGGACATCGTTCGAGATGAGACGTTCCGTAGTATCCCTCCCGTCTCGGCTCCAGTTCCGGCGAAGTTTGTTTCATAATCTCTTTTCGTGCTTTTTTATTCGGCTCTACTACTAGATGCTCCGCTATTAGGTAAACGAAGTGTTATGCAGGACGCGGCGGTGTTCCGCTGTAAGTCCCAAGTGCTCGTCTGACGATTCTGTAGAGTTTCCGGCGTGTGTTCGGCAACCAATTTTTCTGGCGAATTACCACTGGACCCCGATGCTGCTGTAGCAGTTGCCGCCGACGCTTTACCACCCTCGAGTTCACGCTTGGCGAGGCACAAAGAACTTGGCTAAGACGAACGTGCGCGTTTTGGCTGCTGTTGTCTGCATGCCGAAAATTTGAAGCATCTTGCTTGGTTTTCTCCTATCGCCGACCCTACATAGACTGACGACGCCGATGCCGCCGACCACTACTAAGAAAAAAATCGTCGTATATTCAGTCCACTATGGCTTCGACAGCGGCGGGACGGAATACTTCCAGCGATGCTCGAGAGATATTGACGGCGCTTTCGATCGAAAATTAAGTTTGCTTGCTCCTCCTGATTGGCAGCTACTCTCATCGGCTCGATGAGCAAGCGATCGTTGCACGGATACACGGTTCGCTGCTGAAGAGACGGTTTCTAATTAACGTAGGATCTGGTTGATTGAGTGACGGATTCTGTTCCCGACTGATTGACGGACTGACGAAGGGAGGCACCATATCTGACCCTGGTTTTCCGCTGCGTTGAAAGACTCCGCGATTGTAGCCCCGACCCTCATATCAGCTTCGGGACCGCTCATTTCGATTCTTCCGTCTCGATGTTCGACAAAGTATCGGACATCTACAAAGCGCCGTCACGATCGTGCGTCCGAATGACGACCGGTTTGATTTACCTTAAATAAAAGAAAAACTTTCAACCAATGATGACGACTGCGCTGATCGGTGCAACATTAGTTGGGCTCACCCGATAGAATAGTGGTCGTGACAGTACATCGCCGCAGCCGAGCGCGGCGATCGAGCCGCAATACTGGTCTCTTTTCTCCATATCGCGGAATTGAGCTCAAGTGGGAGACCACACAGCATAATCGGTCATTCCGCAAGTCTCTGACGCTTCGATAGAAAACGGCGCGGGTCACGGAATCGATACGGGCGTCGCAGATTGATCAGAAATATTTTCGATCTTGTTCCGAGCTGGAAGGACGCTGCAGAATTTCCTGTGTGAAGTAGCTACCTTCCTCGTCTGACAGGGAAAATGAGCTGCTGAGAATTCTAAGGCGACGAGTCGATGCGCGAATGAAGAAAGATGTATAATGAGCTAACCACGGATAAAACGGAAAGTGCGCTCTGTCGGTCTGTGGGGAACTGATCGATCACCTGTCGGAATCTAGGTACAGATTTTTCCCGAGAAAACGGTCACCTATTCAAGAGCGATCGGCTCCAGTCAGAACGCGTGGAATGAGAGAATTGTCGCGAATACGAATCGAACGCGTGGCTCTCAAAGCTGCCAAGCTGTCGATAGATTCACGGGCCTCGAATGATCGGTTGCGATCCGTCAAACCTTGCGCGTGATTCTGGACTCTCGCCGCGGCTCCGCAAAGACTTCATTCCAGAGTCCGAGCCTAATTGAAACCATTCTTAATGACTACCCTGACAAAAGTCAAAAGCATCGTGTCCGAGCGTCGGGGTCGACGAGCCGATTTCTCGAGTCGTCGTTGTCTAGCGGAACCGCAGGAGAAGCTACGAAACGACGAATGAGGGCGTTATTTAAAAACAGGGGAAAGTTTTTTTTTGTCTTCTGCAAGCTCACGGCATTGTTGACTCTGCTCTCGGCTCGGCTAACGACCGCGGAGAATAATGAAGATGTCCCGATGCGTCTCATTGAGTCACTCGGAAATCGTCTCAAAGGCGGTCGACGGAACTTCGAAAGTCAACAATCCTCAAGCGCAAGCAAAGCTCAACCAATGAAGTAGAAACTGGATGAAGGATCCACTAGGGCCCAGGAGACGAGGCTATTCATGGTTCCTCTTCCGTCCGCATTGATCAGCTCGCAATCGCGGATTCTTCTGTGAAAGTATGAGCAATTGAGCGGTCGGTCGATTGCACGGGCGTCGGCGTCTCGGTAGATTGTTTCGAACGCCAATGGAGGAAGCGAGGTAGGATTCTGGAATCTATCTTCTCGACGTGAAGCGCCTGAAGCATTTCCAAGCCAAAATGCGAGACTCACAAGCAACGGAGGCGAGCGGGATAAACCTGCGAGAAGGACGAGAAAGAGAAAACAATCGACGCAGGGAGTTGCCCTTGTTTCTTGTACATTCGTTGTTCTTCCGAGTCCCTTGGAACAGACACTCCCACCTAGGAGGAGTCTGGAGGTGTTTCCTAATAAGAGCAATCACTGACACAGAGGTCACCACCCCACCCAGTCTTCGCCGAGTTATATAGGGGCACGCGAGGCGCCTATTTTCCAGGGCAAATTAAAAGCTAGTATCGCCCTGCCATCTGATTTAACCTGTGGGAGCGTCAAACTGAGACTCCAAACGGCTTTTTTGATGAAAATTAAAAAAATCGTTCAGAGTCTTCGCTAACGCGCGCATGTCGCCTCCATTCGGATGGAGCTCGGAAATCCACGGAAGGAGTCGACTTCCCCGGAAAATGGAAGGGAAAACGAACGGGAGGCGAAAGCCGGAACTGATGGCGACTAGCATCGGATTTCTCCTATTCTGCGAGAACAAATGAGTTTTCGACAGAAGTTGGAAAAATCTGACGTTTGATCTGGAAGCGCGATCACAAAACTCCCGATTTCCGCGGGGGCAGCCAGAGCCATTAATCGAGCTTGCGCTGTGTTCCCGACGCCAGTGCTTGTGATCATGCAGAGTCTTTCGAATTTTTGACATGCACAGCTGATCGACACTGACTTCGAGCTCGGTTAGAGATGAATAGCCGAATAGCCGACGGCTATTGTGAAGACTTTCACTGGAATTTCGCCAGCTGAAGGCAACTGTGTTTAGATAAATCCAGCCATCGAACTGTCAGTCAGTCGGAGCGATAGACAGATTGATTTCTTGAACATTGCATACCTCACTTCGGCAAAGAAACAATGGAGCGTACGCACGGGGTCGGACCACATCCTGCTTGAAAGGGACCGACCGGCCGACCGATCGACCGACTGACTGACTGAATGAATGGCTATGTGACTGGATGACTGACCAATTGGCAGGCTGGGCCGTTATTCGGCTCTTCTGTCATTCATAGAATGCCGGATATATTGAGTCCGTGCGAATGATCCGCCCCGATCCGCGGTTTCGGATTTTTTCTGATTACACCACTGCCCGTGAGATCGGCAGCGGAGTGCACCGAACAGGACAGTGGGGACAGTCACCGTTGTCGGAGAGTGAATTGCCGGTGCATTCTCGGGGCGTGGTTTACAGTCATACTTCGTTTCGAAATGTATCGAATCATGTCGGCATGTGCCCCCTCCTAATTCCAATGGGCCTTCGTGGTCAAGCTCTGCCCTTGATGTCTAAGAGCCATTCATTTTCCTCACAGGTAAGAATCCGATCCAGGAAAAGCTGTTACTCGTTTGTAGATGATGGAAGCCACGAGTCTTCATGAATTTCCCCGCATCTGTATCCCGTGTCAGTCAACGGATTCGATTGCACTGCCATCAGCTGTCACGGAGATTGAATCCTGCGGACACTCATGAACACATCCACGAAAGCGTCGGCTTCGCCAATTCCAACACGACACTCCGGTGCCGATACGGGACCTCAATCGGTTCACCCTAACACTGTAAGACAGTCGTGGCATTGCCATCACGCGTAGAGATTGGAGCATCCAAAGATCTTGATCCAATGCGATCCTCAGGTTGATGATGAAAGCGATCGCTCAACTCCAGATCTCGCTTTCGCGGAGCCTTGGCTTGCGTCGAGTTGTATGCCTTGATCTGGCGACCTCGCTCACTTGTGTCTATTCCTCGCTCAGATTCCCCGTCGTCGCATCGTCAGAATTCGATCAGTTGATTAGTTGCCGAATATCTAATGCGAGTATAATGCTTCATCGTTTCGGTGCTGTCGTGGAGTTCTCTAGCTTTCCCCGCCACAAACTCAGCCATTCAAGCAGTCGGTCTGTTTGCCATTCCGCCAGATCGAATGCCGAGAGACGACCACTCGGGAAGAAATTCGCGGAAGGAAAATCTTGCCTCTGCCATCAGAATAATCGCAGGGAAATCAAGTCGAACGCTCGCATCGAGCCGAAACGACACCAACACGGGAACGCAAACCGACACAATGAGGTGAAACGACGGCAACAACAGCAACAACGGACGCGGCTTAGTGTTCGCTGCGAGCGCAATGGATGATTATGTCGCTAAACGGCTGATAATTTCCTAGATCATTCCACTCGTTTGTTCTGTGTGTGTGAGAAGGAGGCTCCGGTCTTCAGCCGTTGGATGCGGCGGAGCAGAAGAGCGCAACGTGCGGATATTCTCGACGCGTCCGTCCGTACGTATTCCTCGTCCAGCGACCAATCGGCAGGCGAGCGATTTAGAACTGAACAAAGCTGCAGTGATTTGCTTCACCGCTCGACGGCGGTGCTCTATTACCTCGGGTTCGACTCCGACCGACCGTCCTACTGCCTGACTGACTGATTAGCGAGCTGCATCGGTCAGACGGGAGACCGCAACGACTGAAATTGAAGCTCTTTTGTCGAAAATGACCGAACGTTCTGCGCTTCGAAGAGCAACCTGTAACGCAGGTGGGAGGACATCGTGGAAGCTTGCCGGAGCCACTCCGTCTCGGAAAGCTGCCAAAGAACTTCCAGCAGAGAGTGAATCCGTCTGCCGGGCTGCTCATTGCTCGTCGTATTTCGCTTCGAATCCATTGTTTTCTCCCCCTCCGCCCTCTCGCCCTCGTTCTTCTCCTCGTTCTTCTCGTTCTTCGGCTAACCGTCGATATCACCATGACAGGAACCAATACCACTCGAACCGCCGACAAGCAAGCTGGCTGGCAAACCAAAGCCGGACACCGGGCACGTCGGCCGGCTGGCTGGCTCTTCGGTCGATCGGCGGGTCTGATAGACAGACGCCACCCCCGCACTCGTTATTGATGGCTACGAATTAAAATCCAGACAGCCGGCAGGACACCAACAAATGTTAAGAGACCCACATTCCCTCGGACCTTCGAAGCTATTGCGTTCGCATCGAAGACTCAGGACTGAAGCTCTCACGTGGAGTTGACTTCCCGGAATCCTTCATTTCATGCCCCGTCAGGAAGCGTTCTAGTGAGCTGGTGCGAGTTCGCCGCGGTTGTTGGGAGATTTCCGAGCCGTATTCGACGGATTATCGGCGGAAATTCAGAGACCGGCGCCATCAGAGCAGAGCGTCGACGTTTGATACCTACCTACTCGCGAAGGCACGCATCAGAAGAAAGCAGCGCTACCCATAGTTGGAGAGATTCGACATTATTTCTTCGGGGATGTTGTGAAAACCAAAAAAGGCTCGCCTAACTGACGCTATTTCGGAGATGCACCATTTTCGGGCGAAACTCGTACTCCCCGCTGACAATGACGCTCCATGTTGTCATCGCGCAGCCAGTCCCTGCCTCTTCATAATTATTCCTCCCGTGAATCCGATGTCTGACCGATGACGAACTTCTGTCCAACAGCTTCCCTCTCCGAGAGAGCAACGCTTGTTCGTCGGAGCGCTCCGCGCGCGGTGCCATAGAATGCTCGTCAAGGCTTTTCCCACGACAGATTTTTTTTCCGGTCGCCTGTCTTTCGAATCTCGTTACTTTGCCACGCCGATTGTCTCCGTTGTCAAAAACTAAGATGTCTCCGTCGGCAAGATCGCGCACGGAAACTCCCGCGGCAGTGAACCCGATTGGAGGCTTCACAAAGCCATACCAATCGCATCAGAGTCAAGCCGATTACGAGCGTATGCACGCTTCGCCTTTTCTCATATTCAATCTTGTGCCCGTCATGTTCTGGCCCTCCTTCAGTGTCTGTACGCGGCATTTCGATTCCTCAACTTGGGTTTAACCGTTCGAGACGGGAGCGGCGGCAAGCCTCTCGACGACCACCTCAATGAGAAGAGCAGGAGCAGAAAAAAGTAAAAGAATCTCATTTTTCCTCCGATACTCGAATAATGGCTTTTGATTAGCCCTTCACTCGCTCGCATGCCGTCCGTTCGAAGCTCCGGCAGCGGACGATAGTTGAGCCAACAATGGCAAAGTTGAATTTCTCGAGCGAGGCTTTGTGTTGGCCGCGCACCGCGCAGGACGACCGATCGGCTAGCGATTCACCAACGGTTTCGGCCGTTCCTTCCGCCATTCGCGACTATGGGGTCCGGGAGCCTACGGAAAGGTGTGAGGTGTGAAGTCTTGAATCCACTTCCACAAAAGAAAGAGTTTCGGCTATCTTTATTCGAATCTTTCTCTTACGGCAACTTCAAGCCCGATTGAGATTGCGTTTGTTTTTTCGCTGGCCAAGACCGCGCATTTCGGAGGATCCCCGTGACCGCTAGCACAAATGACTGTCATTGCGGAGAGAAATCCGAAACAGGGGTCGTGGCTCACGTGAATGAGTTCCGCGGACATGTATTCGGTTTCAGATTCTCTCACGTATCTCAAATATCGGTTTTTGAAGCAGATCCGCGTAGTTAATGTCTCCGACGTCACTCTTCAATTCATGTCAGTAAAATGTTCACGCCATCAACGACACGCAATCAGTGTCTCTGGCTGACGGCGATAAAGATTCTCACCCTCGTAATCGAGCCGTGTTCTTCTTCTCGGCATTTCACGTTCGCCGAGCGCCATCAGACAGATAATGGGACGTCCGAAAGGCTCTCATACATATCTGCCGCTAAGCGATATTCCGCCGTGCCGATCGGACGCTTTCTGTTGCGCTTTGATCGAGGCTCAAGAGTTCAGATGCGTTGTACAATGTACACGGAATCGCTCCTCCAATCAGTCCATGCCCGAGGAATCCGATGTGTCGGAGAGTTTCCTGCATGGAACGACTTCGAAAGATAGGAAACTCTCTGCGAAAGGCAGACTGCTGTATTTCGCTTTCAGGTGACTATCTCCTCGTATCGGGGTATCGCCATGGAGTAGGAATAGATGGAAGCAATGGGAGATGGAAGGAAATTCGTCTTCGGATCACGTACGAAGCGCACGACAAATTGGTAGGAAACGCCGCGGCGTCGAATCTATTTCGGCCTATCAAGGGAACACTGTGACTTGGTTCATCTCGTCCGCTCTAATCTTTCTTTATTCGGAGATTTATAACCCTGCTATCGCGAACAATGTTACCCTTAACACCCCATAATAACGCGGTGGTCGCCGACTTCGACTTTGATATATATCGCAATCATGGGAGCCTTGTACAGTAGTTGCTCATTAATTTTTCAAAGCTGTGAATCGGGTGCACGATGGCAAGTCTGCCTCCGACCGTGGATCTCAATCTCAGAGTTATCCCCAATGGAGAATGAGCAATTGCCTAGCCGATGTCCAGTCAATCCGCAGGGATCGATTCCTGTGGTAGAGGAAAGGAGGAAATGTTCATATTCCCATCCCACTTCGATTGCGAATCTGTCTCCGGGCGCTTAGTGGAGAATCTGGTTCAGCAGCATCGATCCCTTCGGGGGAATTCGGATACAAATTCAGGTACCCGAAAGATTTCTCGAAGGACGCGGATATCGGTAATCTGCCCTGTGTTTGAATAAAACTCCTCATGACCGTTATCTCGAATCTTCGTGGCTTGCCTCTCGCTGTTAAGCCACTAATCATGTCAAAAAAGATGCGCCTGACGGCTTACCTCCCAGGCAGAGGTTCAGTAGCCAATCTTCTCTCGCAGAAGCAGCAACCGCAACGACTTCGATACCCCACTGTGAACGGCAGCGTCCTCGCTGACGTACCACGAACAATTTACCGGCCTTCATTAGGCTGGTCCCCGAAAATTCTCTGAATCCCCGCTGGAAATTGATTTTCTGAATACATACCCGGCGGCGCATATCTCCGAGTTTTCGGAGCGTTTCTTCACACCAAGAGAATACTGGGACCGAGAAGTCCCGTCCACCTGAGGAGGATAAGCCTGTCGCGAGCTCACTCCAGGCTTCAGGCCCCCAGGAACAGCCTTCGGACGTCCGGCAATTCTTTCTTTTTTTCGTAGCATTTCGTCGTCGGTGGAGCCATTACTGCTGTGTAGGGGTTTTGCTGGTGCATATCCGTCAAGGCGCTCAAATGGCGCCCCTGCCGCCCCTCAGTCTTCGGCAACCACCTGCCCGCACAGCGTTCCGGTGCCTTCACGTTGAGGACCGACGCGGTACGAGCCACTGACCACGAAGATCGCGACCATGTCGAAAGCGCAGGAAGGAGCAGTTTTCTTCACGAAGTCTCGCTACCTCAGGAACTAGGAGCGCATTTTCATTCGAAGCTCCTTGCTCTACCTCGCAATCATGGAATTTATTTGGAGAGAATCAAAATTCAACTCTCGACCGAGTCCCCAATCGAAGTCCCTGGGTACCACGGATTTTTTCCGCGATGATTTTTGTCGTCGATGCTCAAATCCTTGCTCGGGGATCGATGCAGACTCCCCGCGTCGACTGCCGACTCGAGCCGACTTCGTTAAACCCAAGAAAGATTCTGCAGCAGCTGGATGGGTTTGCATGATAACTCGTTGAGCGAATCAACACAGTTCCGTTTCGCAACCGAGACAACTCCTAGATAGAAACGGATTGAACGCGTGTGCCACAACGACGTCCCGAAATCCCGGCATCGCGTATACATCTGGCTTCCGGTCTTGACGTAGAGAAGCCATCTGCCTATCTGGCTATCCGCCTGTTCCCTAAGTATGGTGAGTAGGTGAAGCTCAGCCACGCGACACGCTTGAGATTTGTTGGGCTGTTAGTGCGCCGGGCGCGTTCTTTGAACGCCGTAGAATCGCGTCGGAGCTCGACGAGAGTAGTCGCAGCCGCGTAGACTCCCAAGGCTCGATCAGAGCTCACAAGTTTAGACGGAAAAATTGGATCTGTTCCCCCCTGTGCAGTGATGGTGGTCAGTGGTTAGCAGTTCTCGACGCTCTGAGGATAGATCGAAGACCCAAGACGAAGGACTATTTTTTTCACGCGGAATCTTCACCCCGAGAGCGAGCGCTCCGGTCAGGACCTCGTCAAAATGACTATAGTGTGGTGCAGAGCGTCCTTGCCGACGTGCAAGCTGTCGATATCCCTACAAGACGTAAGTTCGTCTCGGTTGGAACACGGCGAGCGCTTCTATGTGGAATAATTCGAAACAGTGCAGAGCACGGTTCGGAAGATTCCCGTGAGCGACGCTAGAGCCATTCGGGCTTTCGGAGGTGTGAGAAGCCGCTCCAAGATCTGATAGCGAATAAACGATATTCTACAAGAGTGCATCGTCTGCGTACAATGTTCATTCTGTCCGCATCACCGCTGCCGTCATCAGCAGGGACTACGATTTCGCGATTTGCATCGGTCATCGGCCAGGGCAGGCAAAACGGTCATTCCAGAATTCTGTAAGGCGGTCTCCGAGTCCCTCCCACAACGACGACCGCGGCACTACGGCTGCTGGATGTCGGTTGTCGTAATCTGGTGCGTTTTCTCCGACTGACGGAACGACGACGGGCCGAAGTCCGCCGTCGAGCGTCTTACTTACTCCCCTTGTGCTGCTCGACGGACAGCGTTCTTCTTTCTCTCTTTTGTGAAATCTTATGAACATCTCACGACTTAGAGCGAAAGCCATTCTCCACTATCCGTCCGGTCGATACGCACCAAGTCCCGCCTGAATGGCTGATATCGCGGAGGAGGAAAAGTAAATAACAAATTTATTGCAAGGTGATTCTTGAAATGCTCCGGCTGTTGGTACTGCCAGAGCTTCGAGCTGCTGCTCTCAGTAGATCCTGTCTTCCCGATTGATGGGAGGAGTCCGGTTTACGGATTCTTATTGGGGACCGGAGCTGCTTCTGCTAGATGTCACCGAACGCACATGAGGGATATACTCTACGAAGATTTTCGGACTCCGTCGTCAGATGACAGCTCCAATGCTTGACCCTTCGCCGTCTCGGCGCATCTTACGACGATGACCGCTGGCAGTTGGAAAGTATTCCCCGAAATGCGTCGTTATTTGGCTGAAAGAACTATTTCGGGAAAAAAGCACACGGGGATAAAATAATGACCAGAAGCCGAATCGGAGGAGCGGACGGTGGGCACTGGAGGAGAGTTTCTGACGACTCTCGAATGAGCACGGACGGATCAGACGGGCGAAGGCTGCCACCATTCTAGCGAGGAGCGAGCGAAAATCAAAATCCGTTGTCATAATGGCTGTCGGTAAGAGCGCTTCCGTCACTCCGACGCCTCACGCGTCGCGACAAATACATACGAACGGTAGGACGGAACATTTAGGTTGGAATGGAGGAACCGGGATCGGCGAGAATATAAAACAAAGGAGACGCTCGTCGACTTCGGTCAACACTTTAGTGACTGTTGACGACTACATCCGCGATCAACAACAATGAGAGCCTGCTGTCGCTTCTCCTTCTGCCGCTGCAACCGTCGGCGTCGCCAGATTCGTCAATGAGAATTCTCGTCGCGCTCTCTCGCTCATTCTCTTGGTAGCGCAGTTTTTCTGCTCATCGGTTCACTTTGTCTCTGAAGATTGTGTCACAACCTCGGAAACCTCCGGCGAGAGCGGGAGCTGGCGAATTCGCTGCTGGACCCTCCTCAACGACCCTCAGAATGAGCAACTGTGGCGAACGGGTCGAGATCATAGCCACATAATAACATTGGCATAAGACAAGACAAAATTGAATTCTAACTGGGCCGGTCCCTTTTGAAGCTCTACAGTGGACGTTGTCGACGGTGTTTTCGGAGCAATAAATCCGATAGAAGGCTCTCAGAGCAAACGATGGAATCCGAGCCCCTCTTTGCGCGCCCAAGTATCTCAAACCGAATCTTCAGATGGGGAGCGTGGGTGCTTCTGATGTGTGGCACCATCCAGAGTAGCCGTCGACTGGCTGAATGACCAACGAAATAGCGAGAGAGCGAACACGCGGACGTTCATATCCTTATCGTGTTTATCCCCAACGATAACTTTTTCTTCCCCGACGAGACTCGTGTCGCGGGGAGGATCCGCCGTAACGAAGATGTCAATGTCTGAGTGGGTTCCTGGAGGGACGAATCCCGTACGGGGAAGAATTTTCCGCCGGGGACTTCTCCCACTGGGGACTAGGTCAGAAGCGGAGATGGATAAAAGACCTTCTCTCTCGCGTCAAGACTTTTTCCTCGGTGTTAGGATAGCGGACTGCCGGATGCGGTGCTTGATGATTCTCCCCTCACTGTTCTAGACACCAAAATGTGTTTGAGCCAAAATCGACCCTCGATAGGAGATTGAGGGATTAAAGGACGCGGATCGATGCGTGCTAATGTCATTCAACGGCCAGCTAGGGTGACTGTCGATACGGGCATCCTACGACTCAGCGGGTGGGACATCCTCGGAATCATCGACGAAATATCTAATCGAAGCCACGCGAATGAATTATTCGCCAACATCTTCCGTGCGACGCGGCATGCCCTCCCCTTTCGTGAGTCTGCCGTGTCCTACACCCATGTTGTATAATTTTCTCTGGATTCGCTGACGAAGTCGATCCGTTTGACACTCTAGAGATCGGAACGCAGAATATTATCGCCGTCGATGGATTTTATATCTCGGTTATTGAGGAAATCATCTCTCCAAGTCCGATCGCATCGAAGCTCTCTGCTCTGACTCCACAACTTCAATGAAATTCTTTCGGATATAGAAAACGATTCGATTCTCGATAATTCTGGGAAAGATGTCGAGCGATAGCAAATGGGTCTCTGCCTGTTTTGAGGCCTTCTCTTGCTTCGGTCTCTTCATAGGCCTGAAGCAAAGCGGTGACCCTTGTGTCGCACAGCTCGAATCGTCAGAGCTGTTGGAGCTGATTGGCACACTCTTACCAAAGAGCGGAAAGACCGAAGATTTTTGTCATTTCGGCAGAGGAAGAATTATCGAATTACAGAGAAAGTCCGGAACGCTCAAGATGGATTGGGTGAGGTGGTCGAAATGCCATCGGTGGTCGTGGTGGTGGCGGCGGCGGCCGCGACTCTTGTCGTAGAGGCCCTGAGACAAATGAAACGTTGATGCCCCGTATGACCGACGCCGACGTCGCCGCTGCAGAAGCGACAGCAGAGGAGGACGGCGACGAAGACGAGTCAATTCTCGTAATAACTAGTCTTGCTCTGAACCCAGAGCGGATTTGGCAAGAGTCGAATGGATAGGTGGACGGATGATTGATTCATTGATCAATTTATTATGATTACAGAGCGAGTCTAGTGCTCGCGTATCCGCGACTAATGTCATCGAAAGAGTACGCAGGTTCGTAGTCTCGAGTTTGTGACCCGTTCGACTACCGGAGGTCTACCAACGAGTCACGGGCATCCTTGTCGTATGTGGTAGCACTCGAATACGAATTTTAATGTACGTTCGTGTGTCTCTTCCGATGAGTGTGTGTCCGGCTCGCCGCTTGTTTTATGAACGGGAGAATTGTTTTCGGTGCGGACGTCCAAGGCCTCTCGCTGGGTCGAAGCTGAGATCCCTTGATGTACAGCCTCTTTGAAATGCCGACCGCGTCCGTAGAAGGATTTACTTAACATTCAGAAGCGAGGTATGGGCTCATACCGACAACGGATTTGAAACATGGATGCGACCGTGAGCGCCAACGTGCTGAGAACGACGACGAGGAGCTCTTCGCTGCCTCTCGTCACGGACAGAAGTAAACGGGAAATAGACCCACATCACTAACGCGGTTTTATTCCGTTAGTTTAATTTAATACCGAAGGTTTCCTCGTTCAAGCCCGAACGCTGTGAACCTAGTGTACTCTTCCTGTTCGGAGCCGGCCGAACTAGTGGGCCGCTGCCCTCGCGCGGAACCGTCCGCGGATTTGTCTCGTATTCTTTTCCCGTGAGTGGGATTTTTTCTAATTAACTTCTGTGTAGTCGCCAAAGACGTTGCAAGCGCTTTTATATTAGATATTATGCATCGCAGACACCCAGGAAAATACGGGAGATCAATGAATCCGTATTTCACTCCCGGCTCGGTGCTGGCGCCACAAGCCGAGCGTAACACCAACTGGAGAATTCGCAAATGAAGCAGCGGAACGATGGGAGACGCTGTTTACGCGAGAACGACCGAAAGCTGGAGATTAGCGTGTCCAGTTGCCTTTAATGCCATTATACCCGACGCTAGTAGCCGAACCGGCTCTTCTGCCTAGCGCCGACGGCGGTGTTGAGGCGTGGGCGCAGTAATAGATCCGCAAGTAGTCTTTGCCGAGAGCTAAGCGATGCTTGTTATTATCATTAGAAGAGCAAATGCCTTCTACTACCCTCCTCGCGATTCGAATTTTTTGCGCACACTCTGAAGTGCGCTTCACCCAAATATGCTCAGAGTGCAGCAACACAGGGAGAATGGCTATCCAGAAGAAGGGATCTAATGGCAGACGGCATCGATATGCTGCTTTCAATTGATGCAAAAATTTTGAGAATTTTTTTTCCCCACCCCATCTTTCGCCGTGTGCTCTTCTAGCGCCTCCCAACCTTCGTCAACGGCGGGTAGACGCAGAGGAAAAAATCTTCCGCACCGGATACTTCTGAGTGGACTGGGTCGTCGGAGTTGAGACTCCGTCGACAGAGTTTCAAGACGCATAAAAAATAATAACGGAAAATGACATTCACTTCGACGACGCGCGAGACGACGGCTGCCCTCTTCGTCGGCACAAATACGAGTCTCCTTCGGTGTCTTCTGAGTTGTTCGCAGCTACAGCAGCAGAAGGAGAATTGTCCGCGTCTTCCGAGTAGAACTGCCGGACCGTGGTCACCAAATCCAACGACGACCGCAGTACGAGCGGCAGAAGCCGCAGCAATCACAGCAGAAGCTCCAGCAGTGAACCACGCCGCCGGAGAACTGGCGAAAAGATGGGGCTGAAGAGCCTCTTGCGTGAAATGTCAAGTAACGTCCGTGTCTACGTGTTTGTCAAAGCGTAGCTTTCCTTTTCCTCCCATTCTCCTCCCGCTGTAATGCGCAATGTTCGCCGTTACCGGAGAGTGAAGGCAAACATGTGTCCAAATGGTCGACGCGTTCTCCGGCTAAAAGTCGTCAAACATGATCAAACGTCTACCCACGCCGGGTCGAGGCGCGAACGTTGGGCGACACCTCGCTCTATCCGATTTGCAGGGCTCCACGCTGACGACTCCCGCATTGATCCCATGGTGATCGGAAATCAGCGGTAACGATAAGAGGGAAGGAGTGCGAGCGATGCTCGTTGAGTTTACCCTTCTTTAATCTGGCTCGACGATATCAGAACTCTATAGGGGAAAGAAAGCCCGATTTCTCGGAACGCAGATGGGAGACAGAAAATCAGAGGAGCGACTTAGCTGGACGAAGGGAAGGAGAAAATCTCCTCCGTGAGGGATGTTGTTGTCGAACGCGGTCCCTCAAGAAGATGGCTCGATCGACATCATAGGATAGCTAGTTTTCAACCTTGCGAGCGAGCGTGAATGTCGCGTGGCAAAGCCCACACAGCAACAATTACTCTAGCTGGTGTTCAGGGCAATAGTCCTCATCAGCATAGAAGCCGACTGGCGTTCTTCAGACCGGCACATTTGTACTTGGAGATGCTGCACGCGCAGAAAGATCTTCGCACCCCTTCGGCAAGGACGGCGAACATCTGCGGCTAGTATTAGTGTTTCGCAAACAATAGCAACCGCGGCGGCGTCGGGGACAAATTTCCAAGAAACACGAGCGGTATTCTCAATGGAACGACAATGCTCCAAATAGTCTTTGTTCGTCTGCGTGTCCAGCAGACCACTTTGCTTCTCATTTCCCCGCGGTATCATTGTTCTCGTGGTATCGATGCCACGTCTTACAGCCCGGTGACACTGAAGATCGAAACAAGGGTTGATACGTTTATTGTCGCAACATGACATGTCCGAAGTTTCGACATCGGAAACCTGATCAACATTCGAGACAATAAAAAAAAAGTCGCACAACGAAGGATAAGAAGCCATTGCGCTCAATACGAACTTGATTCCTCGTCGATCGAAATATTTGGCTGACCGAGATGATATTCGGGTTATATCGCCGAGCACGGCTGGAATTGAGCGTTGTCCACTAATATCGAATCGTTTTGTTTGCAGGTGAGTTTCGTGAATCCATTCCACCGGGCATCGAAGATGATGACGTTGGATGCGACATCATCGATACGCATTCGGTTTTTGATGTCTCTCCATCTCCACATCCTGACGTCACGTTGTGGCCTATGGTTATTTTGCTCCGACGACTGACTGAGCCCCTTCTCGGCGAGATAGGGAGCTCGTCTCCGAAGGCAGACATCTCTTGTGAGCTCGTGTGTGGCCCGACGCTCTACCATCCGTTGCCTGTAGGCCCTGATAGAGGCTGTTTAGCTGCTGCCTGGCTCTGGCCAGCCCTTCTTGCCAATTTAAAGAAGCATTTCACCATTCTGCCATGAGGTTCGCTCACTCGATAAGCGACCCGCGGAGCATTGAAAGACCCGATGAGCTCAAAGACTCGCTATTATATACGCTTCCTTCCATGTTTTACGTCATTGACTGCTTTGTTATAGCCCCTAATGTATCTCTCTGGCATGACATCGTCCAGCCAGACGACGTTCTTCTGACTCCGAGGAGGAAGAACGAAGAGGGAATCGTCGTCGTCCTGTGTCCCATCGTCGACAGCTGTCGCTGGAGCTTTATCAGTTCGAAAGCCCGCTATCTGAGCAGCACCTTCTCGGAGTATGCAATACTCATTACAGTCGATTCCACGAGTCCGGGGCTGTACAGCTGTCTCAGTGAGAAGATCGACTCGATGCTTCTAATTGGTTCTGATCGTTGAAGCATTCAACGAGAAATTGTCCAGACCGCCGAACTGCCTCAGCGTGAAATCATTCCATTTTCGATGAAATCAGTCCCTTCAAGGAGACGCCGCGCTGACGGTACTCCCGAAGAGCATCAAGTGCGACGGAAGCGACAAGTTGAGGAAGTTCTCTTGCGACGAGACTTTCGCAGTCGCGCTCATCCTCTCGGAGCGATCATGCAGAGAACATAGAGGCTTATCTAGCAGGGACATCGCCGGGAATCGAGCATGAGCTCCCAAAAATCCATCTTTTGCCTACCGAACGTTGGACGATTCTCGGCTTGAGGGGCTCTTTATCTAGAATCTCTCCTCTGTCGAATTTCAATTGAGATCTCGCCGTCCGTCGTCGACACGACAGATTATCTGTCAAACGGAATCTGATCTGGCAGCATTCCTTGTTCAATTACGTCAAAAATCTCGGCGGACGATGGTGAGAACGACCTCCTGAATCAAATGGTCCGGAAGAAATCTCGCTTGATAAAGTCGCCTAAGCTTATCTTTTACGTGTTGAAGCCGAGTCGAACGTCGTAAGGTATCTCTGCACCCATCCGTCTAGATTTCTCAGAAGTTGCAGCCGCTACTGAAGTGAATCAAGCCAGTGCATCTTTCAAGATCGCTTCAAACGGTCGCTCACTGTATTTCGTGACGTCGGATCAAGTCCGCTCGAAAGGGAACAGGCTCGAATCGTGTTTATTCATGGAAGAAATGGTCAGAAGAAAGCAAACAGAGTTCACGGAGCGATGTCTGATTCGGTCCAATCTTTTTCTCTCGTGTTTCCGAGCGATCGTGCCGAGGAATTTCGGTTGGCGTCGGCACAGATCTCGGCTTTCCGTTCAGAAGTTCAGCATCTGAAAGTTGTGCAGTAAAAACAACCGACGAACACGCAACTTGTCGACCCTGAAATAATGCTTTCATCGTAAGAAAGAATCCCGCCAAGATATCAATGACGATCGATTCACTGTGAAATACCAGCTCGTGTTTGCTATCGTCCAACGATGCTGCCTCTCTCACTCAGACCACGCGAGTTCCTCATCAAATCGGATCGAGAAACATCAGAGCATTCTGTTGTGGTCTTTGATAGGCAAGCAAGAGTTCCGAATCCACGATGCTAGCTCTGCCAGCCGAGCTGACCACAATCGCTCTTTTCTTATGGAAATTCGAACACACCGCGTCTGCATCCAACTTGTTCCATCGTGGATTCGTTCCCCGGAACAAAAAGTGAATCTCGAGTCGCAGACCCCTTTTCTTGAAGAAATTCGAGAAACCGAGTAGGATGACGGTATTTCACGAGCTTCAGAACCGTTCGCTCCCCCTGCGAAGACGATCCATTTGGGTTTGAAATATTACGACGAGGACGAAGAATTCATTCGGAGTGCTGAGAGATAACGTCGGATTCCGATTTAGCCGAAGTCGACGTTCCGATTTGAAAAGGGATGTTTTATACATATGTATATAAATGCAATTAGCCAGACTCCGTCTGCTTCATGGCCGGTGCTCGTTGACGAGCCCAGAAGCGACGTCGGGGAACAATGATGATCGACATTCGACATCAGGTCTCTGCGAATGTATCCGGAATTCTGTTTGTTCTTTGGTACGGAGAAAGAGACCGACGTCGGTGCCGGCCAGAGTGGGCGCTCAGAAGGAAGAAAAATTCCAGTGGGTGGTCGCTCTCAGGTTCGTGCCCAAACAGCCCTCTAGAAGTTCGCTACCGACGAATGCCAGCTCCGAGCCGGCAGTCTGTGTCCGAGACGTAACGGATACGTAGCTATGTACTTCTCCCGTTTCTCTGCGATGTGGGGAAGAATTCACGTGATCACTCATGGCAAGGAACTCGCGGAGGCGAAAGTGCCTTAACGTGAATATATAGGTACCTACACGTCCCGTATGCTTGCGGGGATTGAGAGAGTATCGGCTGAAGATGATGACCAATGCGTGCAATGCCAAACACGATTTCAACCCGAGAATGAGATATCACGGGTCGTGATTCTTTCACCTGCGGTCGTGTATTGTTCTGCCGGTAAGAGACGTTCCGTGTATTGAGCCGATGATGTGTTCGAGCCCTTAACGCGCTTGCATAGCGGAGGCGAACTTCGATTCCGGCTTTTCGAACACAGAGGTCTCGTTCCAGATATCTGTAGTGGATCCTAAGCTGTTTGTTTATGACGGCGACTCGACTTCTCAGTACTCGGCGGAGTTCTCCTTGGAAATAGCTGAACGGATACCCCGTTCGACATGAGCCGACGCTGCTTAGCCAGCGATTCTCGTCCATGAACGACCCGGCTCGGTTAATCCCGAGACTTTGTTTGAATCTTAGCGTCGATTACGCGAGAGAACTCAAGAGACTCGGCCAGGCACAATAGAGCAGCTTGTTGGCAGGAGGCTAGGCTCGATAGCTGATTTTCTTTTTTTTCTCCCTCAAAGCGAGCCTTCTTGAGATTGTAGTGGTGAAGTTCACACGCTGCTCCGGCCAGCTGTGGGACTGACGTAAACCGTGGGAGCGTCAACTGTCGACGGGAAGACGCGTTCCGAACGAATGTCGAAGAAGGAGACACAATGTTGAGCTCTTACACATCCATTCGTCCCTCGGACCATGAAGTCACTGAGTCAAAAGATCTTAAACCGCACTCACACGAAAGAGTGTAACGCAGTCCGTGTTCGACTTGACTCGCACGGTCAGCCCCAAAATCGTAAGGATCCGAAATGCTCAATATATTGCTCCTCGGATCGGTTCCGGACACCGATGTGGAGTTCCTGATACGAGTCGGGGGCTTCCTGAGGGTTGAGAATTCCCACACTCGATTGCTCACAGGGATATAAATTTGTTTCATCAAGAAGCGGGATGCTGCAGCTGCCGGATGAGCCAGGCGAGCTTCCTCAACCATCGTGAGAGGGTGCAACGGTGCTAATTCTTGGTTCGCGAGCGGCCCCCATAGAAAGAAATAACTCTGTCTCTCAGAGTCTCCTGAGCTCTCCATCTCCCCCAGACGCAGATCCCCCAACGCTTCAGCCGAACTCCTCGATCCCTGGATATGAAGATGGTTCGAAAGGTCTCGGGAAATTCTTCAAACCCAGCCGACCGAGCCTCCGAAGATCACGAGCCGTCCATGTGAACTTTGCTTCTCGAGGAACGCAGGGTTTCGCAAATGCGGTCCCGGGTGCTCGTGATAGGGCATTTGTTGCTGTCGTTACTTTCGAATGGAAGAAGAACAAACTCGCTCGTTTAGCATCGATTTTCCGAGTATCGCTCCAGAGGAGTATTTTGTTTCTTTGTGCATACCGATGGCTTTACAACCCCCGACGGTTTCTTTTTGAAACGCGCGCCTAATAATGGAAGTTACCTTCATGGGATATTTTTGCTGCACACTGCTTTTACGACTTCTGCCCGCGATGAAGTTCTCTGCGTTTTCAGCCATCCTCCACTCGGAATCCCTCCAGCGCGCTTCTTATCCGCGGCGAACGTGAACGGCCGCCGGTTCGTGGTCTCTATCGATTCTATATGGGGACAATACGGAACTTCTCCCGTTTCTACCGGTGTAGTTCCCCCGACAGAGCAGCACCCATCTGAGGGAGACTCGAAGAGAGATGTCGGCACAAAACCGTTCGGTCGAGTTACCGAGCGACTCATTTTGTCTCTTATTGTAATTTGATAAGCGTTGATAACATGTTACGCCGTCGGGCCGCCGTCATTGATAGTCGTTGGCGTCGTCACCTCCGCCGTCTCCGACGACGGCAGCCCAAGAACAGCTTTGGAGGGAAAAACAGGGAAGGAACAGGTCCTCGGTACTAGTCCAAGGGTCAGACATTTTCAACTGCCATAATAGGCCGTCGGACAGGCATTGTCTGCAGGACGTTCTCAATACAGACGTCGCTCTTTTTAGGGGAACGCATGAGAGCTGTCTCTTATTCAAGCCGACGCTTAGAGATACTAATAGTGCTTGTGAGAACGGAAACGAAGAATGGCACGGGGTAATATGAAGACCGGAGAAACGCGCGGCGGAGGAGAATATTCAAAGGAGCGCGATGGCGACCCACGAGAACAACAAAAAACAGCCATTGATCGTAAGACACTCTCTCGAAGCGACGATCGCGCCCTCAGAAGCCTCACAAACCGAAGTCGGTAGGGCACCAGAGTGAAGCTCCGAAGTCGAAAAACGGTCGTAAGCGCTAGAATGAGCTACGAATCGACTGACAGCGAATCGCGAAGTTCGATGCTCCTCGGGAGCGTTTCTGCGGCTGCTACTGGATGAGCAACAACTCTTTCAACAAACACATTCCAGATTGGCGGAAATATCGACGACGGCAGCGGAAGCTCTGCTGCCGAAGGATGAAGAGGAACATGGGCGAGCGAAGAGCTTCATTTCACTGAGACTCCTCTTGTTTTTAATTAATCTGCGAGAGAAGAAGTCGGCAGTAAATTTATAGTGGTCATCTCATCGGACGGCAGACGACCCCGTGCTTCGTCGGTCCTCCCGCTCGTCTTCTGTCCGTGCCGAGTCGCTCCATCCATTCGTTCGTCTGTCCTCCGCAGCGGCTCCGATCACCGCGATGCCGTTGTTCCTCTTTTTATTTTACTTCTGCTTCGTGCGGCCCGTTGTAAGCCAGCTAGCAATCGCTGTGATGTCGCACGGAATCCTCCTATTGCGTGTGGTGTGGTACTGTTTTCTTCACCCTTGGCTCCTCATTCTTTGACGTCGGTGGCGCGGACTTCGGGTCGCCAGCCTGTACCCTGTCCGACTACTTCGAGCTTTCCCGATCCGACGATCCGCAAGGAACGTGTTCGCAGTCTTACGGATGGGGCTATAACGTGTTTCTCCCCCGATATTCCGATGTCTGCGTAAACTCCCACCGGTCGTGATATCGGATTCTCTCCCCGAGCTGCCCTATACAAGTCCGCATTTGAGAACTCGCATACGTCATCCACGTTTCGCTTCTTGCCCGGCTCGGCAGACGGAAGCTCGTCCGGATTTCGGTTGTTGCTGTTGAATTGTTGTTGCAACGCAAATAGAACGCCAGATGGAAGATACCCTCATTTGAAACTTCTGACAAGTTACGAATCAAAGCGTCGAGAGCTTTCTTTTGTTGGAAAAACGATTAGTGCGAAGTCGGCGGTGAGTTCGAGACGACTGCCGATCTTAGAACGGGGCAATCACGCGCTCTGAGAACAGCTTTCCCCACCGAAACACTGAAACGTGTCGCGAAGTTGTATACACATGGGTCTGGGTCTGATTTTTGGAAAAAGCTGAGGCGGGAGCCGACTCTCGACGCTCTGTATTATATCTAACGGAACAGCACCGACATGAAGTGACCCCCGACGATCTGATGACTTGCACTTAAGTTTTTCTGTTAATGTCTTGAAACTTTATATCGTCTGAAGCCGTCGGTGTCCGTCACAAACTTGCGGCTCCTCGTCCGCCTCATTTGCCGTTTATAGTCCGCTCGAGTTCGGGGTCATGTTCTCTTCTGAACTTGAACTCCCCAGGTGAGGAAGGATATTTCAATGTTCCGTGCTGTTCCTTGCGGTATATCCCCTCTAAAATTCATTCCGGAAGACGAGGGGGATCAGCTCGAGGAAGATCCAAGCTGCGGCTCGCGGTGCCAGGGATCGATTCCCTCAGTTTCGGCTCGCGTACCCCGTTCGGGAAGTCCTCAAGTCGTTCGACTTCCTGCATGTTCCGCTACCGTTGTCACAGATTTTCACTGGTCATGCATTCAAGCCGAACATCAACGCCCATCGAAGAATAGTTTATCATCATCGACGTGATAAGGGATACTCGTGACACCGTTCGAAGGGCCGCTGATCGTTTCCGTTTAGCGGTCACAACACTTCATCCATGCTCGCCTGAGTCCAGATCCTCAACTGGAGGATATTTTTCGATCATCCTGACTGGGAAGACGAAAAATGAATGAACGAATGGGAGCGCAGTCAGGGTTTGATCGTTAGAAACTTGCGATTTCGTCCCATTGGAGCAACGACAAAGAAGCTCCCGAGATACATCATCAGCCGAAGGCCTAGCAGTGTGGGCGGGAGAATCACGTCCGTGTCCGCAAATTTTAATCAGCGGCGCTGTTTTGATAAATGTCCTGTTGTTGATGTAATTTTTCCCGATAGCCTTCAAAGGAAAGCTTGTGTTCAATTAATCGTTACACGAATTGACGCTGGAGCAAACAAACGCTGAAATAAATCGAAGAAGAATCAATGAGCGAGTAGACGTACGGGAGAATCAATGGATCGATTTGTGATCGAATCGACGCAGCTGAGAGAATAGCTTCGTCAGTACCGATCATGCGCAGAGTCGAGAATACCGAGATCGGAACCAGTAAAAGTCTCCAGGTCGGAGGGAGTAATAATGAGTGAGGAGCATCTTCCGTCCACCGGCAGAGTCTTTCAGGATAATCGAACTCGATTCCTTGACCGCGGCGCCTGTTCGGCTCCTCTCCGAGTGGTGTCCAATCCGGGAGATTCCGATTGGAAGGGTCAATAGTGCCCTTAGAGTCAAGCCACCCGGGCGCCGCAGCCGAGCCGCTGCCGTTGGCGTCGTAATGAGCCCTGTATTCAAATTGGGAGACACACCTCCGTACAGGGCGATCGGCGTTCGCTTTGTGCGATTGGCTTCCTCCTCTCGTTGTTCTTTCGATTCTTCGTGGTTTCCTTGGGTGTTGAACGCAGGTGACGAAGGCGGCCCGCGCTGATGACGACGACAACGACGGCAATCGGCAGCTTAAGTTGTAAAGCAAACCAGGGTCGACATTAGCGCGGATTGTCGTCTGAAGGCTGTGGTCCACGGTTTCACGCAAAATCGAGTTACCTTGTGCGTGCTGTAAAACTTCTGAGCGTTGGTGGTTCTCGATCCGCTCGATGTCGAACATCGACCATCCCTCCCCCGAACAATTGTAGGAGTGGCTCTGACTTCTAATGACGACACATACGGGAGTGTCGACACTGGTCGGTCGTCCTGTTCGGCAAGCGGGCAGGCGAGCAGTCGATTTACCGCCGGGCGACCGGACAGCCCGAGACACATCTCGTCAATGCCGTCGTTGATTTTCACGAACAAATCGCCTCGGAGTGTTTTAGTAGTCGAGCTCTTGTCTCCGGTCGACCTGGGGTTCAAATGTGATTTCTGGAAGAGTAGTGCTCCGATAATTCGGATAGAGCGATACAGCAGATCCCTGTCGCATTGATGTTTGTTATCCACGTCCGCGACCAAGCTCGGAAAACAAATCGCACGAGCGCAATCGATCAGAAAGCAGCAACGAAACGCAGTCCAATGGATGACTGCTGAATTTGGTATTGAGCCGCTCGTGGCGCTATCATCCGCGGTAGTTTTTAATCTCCGCTTGAAGGAAGCGCCGCCGCCGTCACTGACAGATGATAGTTCTCCGTGGATACGGCGGATAATTTATTGAAGGCACATCAACATGCACTTAACCAGGACGCGGGCCAAGTGACGCTCCCGGGAGATTAGAAACATCATGAACCTATATTTTCGCAGAAGCAGAAATTCAATTGGCAATAACAGACATACAAACATATTACCACGTTCCGCGAGAATAGATCAGAAGCCCAGAGTTTTCGCCTTTTCTGTGTCGGGGTCGATTTTCGACTCCGCTCGATTTTCGGGTTGGGTTCCATCACGAAGCTTGAGGAAAGTTCCGAGCGCACCAGCTTGGCATCGAATGGATTGGAACGTTTCACCATCCTTGTTCAGATGATGGAGAACTTTTGTTACAACTGAGCAGGCGATACGATCCGTTCGGTTGTGGTGGTTTGCCTCACGCTGACGAGCTAGTGGGAGCCGTAGATCGAGGCGAAGACGGAAAATCGTAAACACTCACCGGGCTACACCGAGGCGCTCTGCTCAGCCGGAGCGCCACTCGGTCGCTCATTGGATTTTTACTTGTGGAATGAACAATGTTATGGATTGAACCCCCCCGGAGCAGACGGTGCGGGCCTGATCGAGAGCTTTCGTCGCAAACCGATACGCCTTTGCGCGACTCGAACTTGGTAGCGAAGATAATAATGGAAGCATAAAGAGACGGTGAGCCGTCGCCTGGTTATTTGACAGCCTCATTCCTCCCGCGCTCGATCGCCGATGTGTGAAGGAATGCCCTCATACGATTACAAATCGAAATGACCGCGACGAGTGATAGACAAACCGGTAAGCGAGCCGGAGAGCAATCAGCCGTTGATGACTTATCTGTGAGATATGATCGAAGATTGATCCAATGGAAAGTGAGGTCTACCCGGATAATCCTGCCAAGCTCGCGTCCGGCGATGCTCTGGGCTGTTGGTCGGTCGGTCGGACCGATCGACCGACCCACCGTCTGAATGCCGCAGGTCGATCCGTCAGTCGGTCTCCCCTCTTCAGAAAGATAGATCAACGTTGTACGCGCGACTGAGAACTCTCCATATTGATCAGCACTCAGCTAGCTGGGATAATTGGAAAACACGATGCTGTGAAACGAAGCGAAGTGCTGAAGTATCGAGCGTTGTTTCATCATCACTGGCCGCGCGGTCACGACCGTGCTCAGAATGTCGCCAGAAACCTCGCGTCTCAACCGACGAACTCCGACTCGCATCATGACTCGTACGTGCCTGGGAATTTTCGTTTTCTTTCTACGCCTCCCGTCCAAGCTCGCGGCGTCGGGGACCTTCAGATCGATTCTTAGGGTCCCGGCTGGCGGTTCGGAAAGACGGAATTCGCTGATGTTCACCGATGAGAGAGCTCCCGGTGGTCATCGTTGATCATGCCGCTGCAAAGCTCCACTAATTGTTGTTTCAGCAGTGAGCCGGCTTAACTCGAGGCGAAAGCTGATTGATAAAACGGCGAAGAGGGAAAAAACGAAAATAAACCTCCTTAGATTAACTTCGGTGTCTTCGACTTCGATGACTGCGCGCACGAATTAGGGAACAACGCCGATGACGGCAACGATGATGTATGAATTCTGCTACACAACGGTTCAGCCTCTATCTGATCGATCAACGCAAAATCTCAATTTACAACGAGATATTCGAACTTAGTCACGAATCGTCGGTGCGCTCATATGCCTAGGAATCTTTCGTCTACTTACGAGCCCCTACAAATTCATCCCAGATGCAAGCTTCGCTTCAACTCTGTCGTCGAGGCTCGATATCGTGGTATCGGCTTTGAGCCTGGAATCGTGCCTCCGATACTCCCGAGGATCCCCTGCCGAATGTCGTCCGCTGTATCGTCGAACTCGACGAAGGAGAGGAACGACCGGTCGGTGCGTTTGCCAATAAATCAAACCTCTCTTTGAGACAACGACGACTCATTTACAGAGGCAGCCGAGGCTCCGAGTCGCGCGGCAATCCACTTGTGAGGCAATACGATCCTTCCAACAGACCGCTTGCTCTAGGAACTGCGAGATTTCGCTCTGGCGGATCTTTGTGGTGCAAATGAAGTGAATCCTACCGTTATCTTCAATATTCGGCGGGACTGACCCGCCGGCATCATTGTAAATGTTTATCGTTTTCGCGCTCAACATTTATTGTGCTCGCTGCTCGCTACCCGATCGCTTTTTATTCTGAAACAAACTAGAGTTGATCGACGGCGATGCGGCGGCCGCATACGTAATGATGTCAATGAAAACGGTGCGACCATTCGCTAGAAACGTTCTTCATAACGAGCTGTCGGAACGTCGGTCTTCCCTCTCCAGATCAGCCGTTCAACGTGAAGTCCGATTTGATACTTTACACTCTATCAATGTGTGCTCCTGTTTCAATTTGTTTCCGCCCCCCGGCTGCGTCCTGTCAACGTTTGCCTTTCGGAAGACTCGTAGAACATTTACGTTCTGTTAGTGTTTGGCTCCCTCGAGGATCAGTTGTCAGCAGGGAAGCAGTTCAGGCGACGTTGATGGTTATAGCCACGTCCCGATCGCCCCGCGGTGACACCCAAGACCTATTTAGCGGCATGTAGTAATTGCTTCAAATTAGTTGTAGTTATTCTAATTCTAAAGTCGATTTTTCATCCGTTGTGTGGGAATCTTTCTCAGCTGTCCACGGTGCCGGTGTGCCGTTCGGCGATAGGAGCTGTACCTCCAGGGCGCAAGGTACATTCACTTCGTTCCTGAATTTCGTCAATCTAGGCACGACAATAATAATTATCACTTGAAGGACTTGCTCGGAGTTTCCGTAGTGAGTGATCGGACTATGAAGGAATTCGATAGCCGCGAGCCGCGAGGAACAGAAAAACCTGATTGAGACATTCGACAAATAAATGACCTGCTGCCGGTGCCTTTCGAAACACCGCTGTGTTGTCCAGCTCCTGATGCCTCTTGGAATCATTTCGACTGCTCATCTCGTTCTTCATCTCTCGTCCTCCCCTATCATCATCCGCAGGCGCGTGATATATGAACCGCAGCATCATCCGTCGTCTAGCCACCACAATCGTCATTATTCATTAATTGTGATGAGCTGGTGCATCGTATATGTTTTTTCTTCGTTCGTCTCCATCGAGTTAATTATTTCTCTTGATACGAACGTGAACTCTCAGCCGAAGCCCAGAGTCACATAAACGATGTGCTTCCCGGTGAGGACGATCAGAAATCGGAATCGAAACGATTGAGGCAGTCTGAATGAATTCACCCCGTCCCGCCACGAAATTCTTCGAAGTTCCCGGCGAGCATTGTTGTTTACGGCCGTCTGATGTTCCAACGAGAAGAACTTGTCGGACCGAGGGATACTGAGTTTTCGATGCGTACGCTCCGTTGCGCTGTGCACTCCGCTACACGTTCGCTTGTCGCAAACCCAGAGCTTCCTCTGCTGTCTTTGTGTTCGCGAAGCGGTTGGAACCGCGGGAATAACTTCGAACAAAAGACTTCCGGTGCTCGCCAACTCCTTCAACAGCATACAGTGTGTCGCTCGATTTAGGCTATGCAATTCATAATAATGATGATTGCTGGCTGCTCAGTGTTTTCGTCGCTTCCCAAGAAACAAACGATACGCCTTGGAACGATGAGGACCTTCATCATCAACCCGCTCCATGTGTCCCGACGGTACGAGTTCGAGCACAACCGTAGCGAGGGGAATCAGGTACCAGCGTTCGGTTAGCTTCAGACCCCTATCCTGGCCTCCGCCCAAAGGAGAAGCGGTTCATTCGGTTTCCGATGGAAGGCTACCATGTGTTCCCGCTGGGAGAGGCCTCGCCATCTCGAGACCTCCCGGACAAGACGGTGCCATGGTCAATTCGCATCCACATGGAATCATCGTCACATTCGATCGTCGAATCATCGTCAAAATTATCATATACCACCTAGGCGGGAGTAGGCCACATGGTTCCGCACGGCATACGGGAATATTGTTGCGAGTTCCTCGCGGCCGAGAGCGACACTACGAGAAACGCAGTCAGAAAGAAATTCTCTTGGGAAATGGGCATTTCAGGCATGCTTCCGCATCAGCCTTGAGCGAATACAATCTGAAGCTGCTTCGAGAAGCTTCGTCGCCGCTGGGCCTCTGCTCTATTGGCTGTTGCGAGGCTTCCGTTCTAAAACACAATATCTGTTTGCACTCTGACTCACCCCAGGTCCCACCCCGACTGGGTGAGAGACTGGCCGGGAGAACGGGCGGGGGTATCGAGGCTCTCGCGGAGCTTTCCCGCGAGGGGTAGTTGAATAAAGCATCTCTTACTCATCCGCATAGTAGTCACGAGCGCGCCCGGATTCGACTCGTGATGGATCTTGAGCAGTTTGAGACATTGCTAGGAAAAAAAGTCCTCACACTCATTTTTCTCCCCGAAACCATCAAGGCATCACGTCATTTGCAGTCGGATTGAGAGACATCTGGGTTTGTTACATTGCAAAGGGGGTCATGTCGAATATTTTCTTGGGACGATAAGCGAAGGGATCGAGTCAGTGAATGAGAGTACAGTCGTCTTGTTCCGTGATTCCGGGACCGTCATTCATTGACAGCAGCTCAAAAGAAGCAAGCAAGCGAACGAGTGAGCTGGGTCGGTGGGACGGTCGTCTGGTCGGGCGACTCGTTGGCGCCGGGTCTGGGTGCGTTTCGTCCCCTCCTTGTGCTGAAGGAAAACAAGGGTGCTGGGAGCAATATAAGTCGCTCCCGGGGAAGTTCCGACACAAAGTTCTTGTCGCCGCCATGCCACTGGGGCTCCCTGCGGACTCAATGGCGCCCTGCACCGCAACGATGACTGGTCACCATTTATCCGAGGGCTGTTCCGAGGAATGCAACGATTCCTCGTCGGTTCGAGATTCTTGCGGTAGCGTGATGCAGGCCCATCTGACTTTGTGATTTTCTTGTTGTTCTTCTTAATCCGAGCGCGGAGCCAGGGGCGGCATCGAGTCCGATCACGTCCCTAATCAAGTTATTAACCGAGAGCGAAAAGGGTGGCCGCTCTTCGGGTGAGCCAGTAGTCGCTGCGGCTTGGGTCCCCAAATCTCTTCCTTGGCTTCGTTCATTATAGCTCAATCCGTCTCCAGTGGATTGGAGGTGCCCGTTCCGAGTAAGGCTTCTCTAATCGCATTTGCATTGCGAGAATCCAACTCGAGAGAGGGACATCGCTCATCTGGATATTCTCGATTGTATTGCTGGTCCTGCAGTCAAGTCACTCGATTGAATCGCGAGGCCCGGTCGCTCAGCGAATTGACCAAGTCACGCCTTCACGTCATTCTGAGATCGAGTTTTGAAAGTTCAATGCTAATTATTGCTCGTGATGTTCGTTTCCGCTGCCGTCGCGTCGCCGCGTTTCGCCGATGGGAATCCCGATCGGGACCGGAGACGGTATTTCTGTCTAATAGGCTCCGATACTTTGGTCGGAGCGCTGCAATAGGGACTGATCGCAGAATATCTCGATTCTGGATGAAAAATTAGCAGCATTCGAAAACCGTCGCATGATCGTCCCTGGAACCGTACGCCGACATTCCGACATCGGCAGAGCATTATCGCGGGAAATCGGAACTAACGCTACCGTTCGAGTCATTATGATTGGCTCCGATTGTAAAGTATGGCGTCATAGATAACACTAATTCAGATTTCTTTCTTTTTTCAGGTCCGTCGCGAGATGGACGGCCCGTGTCTCAAGTGCAACGAGGGACAATGCCCGGGTTTCCAGCCGCATTTCTGGAGGTGAGTTGGAATCTTGCGAACCGCCGAAGAGAAAACAGAGACAGACTCGTCATCGCATCTTGTCCAGAGGATCATATCCTTCGATCTACGGTCGAAGGAAGGATGTTTCCGTCTCATCCCCTCGTATGAGATTCGAATGGGTAGTTCGTTATAATCCTTGGAGTTATGAACTGTATCCCGAGTCGTAGGAAGCTAATCCGCTTGCGTCGTCGTCGCGACGACGCCGACGGTCTCACGTGCGTTTGACAGACGCTTTTTTCGGTATATTATGCCTTTTCGTATTCTCGAGCTCCGACCACATTCGCGTGTCTGCCGAGTTCAAAGACCAGGGATAGAAGCAAAAGATTTCTTATAAGCAGCTCAAGCTGAGGTGCATCCCGATTGTATTCCTGTCGGTTCCAAGTAGCAGCGGTAATTCTTCTGTTGTGTTTTCTGCTCTCTCCGCCAACGAACGTCTCAGAAATTGTTTCGGAGTTCGGCACAAGAAATTGCTATGCAAATTAACTTCATCGATTTCGTTTCTGACTTTGTCGGGAGCCGGTCCAGCGCGGGAAGTCAGCGACACTTGTCGCTCGCTGGCTCGCTGGATCATATTTCATTTTTACCCGTACCGACAACACGATTCCAGTCTTTCGGATTGATGTTGCTCTTGGAGCTTTGCGCTCCTGGTTTTCGCGAGGTACCGATCACGAGCTTGATTCGGAGCCATGCCGGTGAGATAGACTCCCTCCGCCACGCCTCGGCCGAGAATCCTCTCGAAGAATGATTTCGAGGACTCTATCGATCGCTCAAGTTGATTGAAAAAAATATCGAGATATAGGAGGGGAGATGTCAGGGGCTCCGGCTTTGCCCCGGCTCCCGAGAACTCCAGAAAATTCCCCCTGACGGCGGAGCGTATCAAAGTCGCTGTTAGATCAGCAATGAAAACTCAAGAGATCCTGCGGTAATGGTAATTGCTCAAAGTGAGTGCTATCACTCGCTGCGCAGCTCCGGAAAGGATAAGTTCGCTCGGGACGTTAACAGGTAATAAGTTGTCTACCGGAGAAAGAAGATATTTACGGTCGACAAACGTTTTACGAGCCGGAGGTACGTCCCTGCTCACTCGGTCGCGAGACGTATCCCGCAGTATTTCGCCGCAGTTTTCGTGGCAAAAGTTAGATCATTCTGGTCGACAAGTTTACTGCGCTTTTAGACGATTTTCTCTGATGTTGACCGCTGTGGGGCTTGCTCACCATCGAACCCACCGACCAACGAGCGCCGACAGAACCAGCGCCGGGTCGGCGGCGGGACCACGCTCTTCAGCGTAATCATTCAGAGTGCTCGTCCTAGGAACGTTGGCGTCCCGAGCGAGAGCAATTTATTCAGGAGATTCCGAATCTGCCTCCAACTTCCAGCGGGTCGAAGTGGAGTAATCCTTCAGCCGGGATGTGATTCTCGATGGTCAGCGGCTTGGGATCCGCGCAGCTTGTCGAGGGATTCTGTTTCAAGTTTCTGTGGGAGAGAAGGTTGAGAGCTCCGGAATTCGAGAATCCTCGAACTTCCCTTCCACGGGAGTAAATTCCCTTTCTTGAGTGCGGCTATAGCGAGAGTCTTCGTTCATGAAACTTTCAGCCGGTGAGGGAAGAAACAGTTCTGGACCTTAAACAATGCAGCGTCCATTCTCAGAAGTGTCTGACCTCGTGGTATGGTACTGTGCAATACATCATCGCACCGAGCATGCAGAAAAGGAAGCAGCCGTTACGCGATGATGGCGGCCCACACGGGAATTTTGATTACCTCTCGAGCCTTTTACAGAGTATGTCAGTCATCTTAACAGTCTTGGTCTCTCTCATTCTTCTCACATCCGTATAGATGGATCTTGCCCGACAAGATCATAGCAAACATTGGTCGACAAGGAGACCTTTTATCGCACGAACAAACACACTGAGTGGCGAATGAAGTGCGTGGAAAAAACTGGGCGTCACCAGCGACGTAATTGAAGCGGTCCATTGAAAAGCTCTCTGCGAGCTCTCCGTTCGTATGACGTGACGCAAACAGATCTTGTACGCCGCTCTAAGAGCCTGACCCGTCAGACCTCACTCCGACGGGGGTACAATGGGAAGCCTCGATTTGTGACTCATCGAGTCGGAGTCCGGTTCGAGCCTTCGGCCGCGCCGTGAGTTTCGTTTTCCAGCTCGGTGCGCTCGGAGAACCTCCCCACCGGACCGCTTCTCGAGAAAGAAAATCATCTCATCGGTCCCTCCCATCGAATGAAATATTTACCAACATCAATCATGTCGTCTTTCTTGCATTCATTCTGGGTTTCCGTCGATGCACGGCCACCGGCATCTGGTTAGTATGCAACGCTGGTACGGTTCCAGCGGGTGTGACCAACAACTGCTCTTCGATGGAATGTCGCCGGAAGGATCCCGCGGATCGCCGCCGTCCCGAAACGGAACGATCCCTCGCAAGACGGGCACAATATTCTTGGGCAGATTTCCACCGACGGAAAGTCTCCGCGTGCGTGCCCTCCGAGCGTGGGGTCGGTGCGAATAACGGACTCCCCCAATAGAAAGCCGGAGCTCAGAAAAACAGTGGCGCTCTCACCTTCACGGAGTTTCGACAATGGCTCGTCAACGTTGCGTCCGTCGTCGACACTTCGGACGACTTTCGGACAAACAATACTGCGCGAGACGGTGGCCCAAATCCTCAGAGCAGGTGCTCAAGCGTCTTCGCAGCCCTCTCGCCGCTCACAGTCATTGGAGATATCCGCTATTTTCCGGATGAACTCGAGCTCATCGAAACCGTCGCTGAAGGCGCGTAGTGTAGCATTTGAAAATGTAGCATATGGATCTGAAAGATCACTGTCGAACCGATGGACGTGATGAAGTGCTTCTGAATGGCTTCGACCGGACACTGACAACCGGCCCGTCGGACAAGACATAGCGAGCGGATGACGGCTGGACGGATTGTTCCACCGGTCGTCCACGCTGAATAAGGACGAGGAAACCCAGAGAGTGGGGACCAGTGACTGTCTTGCGGTGTCGATCGCATCGCTCCTTTCAGATCTGTCAAAACTCGCTCCGCATTGCGCTAGCTCGCCGACTGTAAGTCCAGCTCGTTGGAATGCTGCTCGCTCGAACAACGCGTCTCCGGTTCTCGCTTTGGAAGCCGACGTTCTTCTCTTGTTCGGAATTCGTCGGCTCAGATATTATTTCGACTTCTCTCGATCACGTCCTGCTTCGATTCGGTCCGTTCGAAAGTTGTTTGGCTTCTTCTGACCGAAGTTGTGCTCAGCCATGGGTGACACTATGTATGTCAGAGCTGTGTCAAGGGAACGGATGACTTGCACCTTGGAACTCAATGACACGTGGATTTTTGAGTGTCTCACGGATTGCGGTTCGTTTCGATCGACTGCCACCGCTTCGGTAGCCGCGGCATTGGGGTGTAGCCCGCCGGATAGACCCCCTCCCCCTCCCCCCGAGAGTCGGCACCGCGCCGTGCATGAGCTCGGCGACTGGTTTCTCACCTTACGATGTCCGGAACGGGCTCACGAGGACATAAATTGTCTAAGCCCATGCGTGAAATTCGCTTGGTTGTCCGAAGTTAAGACGTTTTCTGCGGCTGCTACCACCCCCCGCTGCGGGAACCTGCGGTGTGCACGTTCGCAAATCTTGTTGTCGACGGTGGCACTGCGCATTCGTGTGTGGCCCTATCGTCGAACGAGCTCATCAGCGACGAAAAAAAAGTCTAATTTGCTTTTTCCGTCTTGAGCGTGTAGTAGACGCCCGTTTCAGACGAGGCGTCGTCTGCGTAAGAGTGACTGAAACGGCAAGGGGAGATTCGTCTCCAGACTCGTTAAAGCGACATGGTGGTACGTACTCCGTCGGTGTCATAGCCGAAGGAGATGACAAAGCGCGAAGCGAACGTAATCTACTACCAGCTTGTCGCTCTCGCGGCGAACTGCCGGGAGGCCGTATATGAACTCTGGTCCCGTCATCAGCGGAGCGGGTCGATGCTTGCGTGATCCGCAGGACGGACTGGAACAAGAACATCCAGAGCTGCCGCCGGCGACAACCCTCTGATTTGACAGCTGCTGGTTCCGTATGCTTTCGACTAGGCTGGAAAATCGTGTTGCTCGTCGGTGGGACCGACAAACAGCGATTCTAGCTGAGAATCACTACCGTCTTCTCATAGGTTCAAACTCTCGGATCGTTTGAAGCAGTCGTTGTTTGCATCATTCGGTGTTTTTCTTCTCTGAACGAGTGAGTGAGAGAGACAGATTTTCTGACTGACGTGTGACAGACGAATGGACCTCGCCGCTCAGTCAGACAGACAAACGCCGATGTCAGAGGGCCATACGGGACCGGTGACCTGGGGTTTCAATAAATGAATTGAGTGCTGAATCGAGCTTCGAAGTGAGCTTGAGCGAGCTGTTGCCGCTACCAGCAGCAGCCGTCAGCGCCACGGCAACAACTGGAAGATGTCGAACGGGTCGCTGTCGGCCTGTCGAGATCTCGGATGCAGATCGAGTAATTGGCGTTGATGAAGCCGTCATCAGACAGCCCGTGTCTTTGTTCTTGATTGGAACGTAGCTCTCAATCGATCTGAAGTGACCCATATTGATGTCAGTGAGGAACATCTCGACCATTCGTCCGGATACGACGATTTGCCTTCGGACGGCACCGACGGCGGCTACAACAACAGTGATCACTCAGTCAATCCGGTCGAAGATGCCGTCATCGTAGCCGTGGAATTCGTCGTGTCGCTGCCGACGCTGTACGTGATCTCGGCGGAAGGGTCGGTCGCCGCCGTCGATTTTCTTTGATCGAGGTGAATGGGACGCCGGAACTGAATTTCATCTGGGTTAACCATTCGCTCGAACAGATGTCCGAATCGAAATTTGAATGCGTACAGCTCGTTGCGATTAGATTTGGAATTTCATGGAATTCGGAGGAGTCTCCGATGGGAACTTTTCGCTGCACCAAGGTTCGTCCGATCAACGGAATGCGTAGGAAAACCCACCGGGAAGACTACCCTTGGACATCGTCGGGAAACCTCCGTAGTTTCTGAAGATCCTCGATCAGGAGGGGAATTCACGAGGAGACCATCCTCCAGCTACTTTTGCAGCTACATGGGAGACCTGGTGCTATATAAGGTAGGGCTGGTTTGGGAGCAACGATGCGGGAACAGGGTGCAGCGTCGTTCATCGTGCAGGAGTCGGAGAAAAGCCTCGAGCATCAGTGTGCTTGAGCTCCCCCTGTCTAGTTTAAAAGCGGCATCTGCTGCGGGGACTAACATATGGACCCGTCTATACCTAGCCTATCTATTCGGGGAGATATCCCGCGAACTACCCGAAGTCGCAATGCGCTCCGTGAAGCAGGTGGCTGAGGAATTCCTTCGAAGAATTGCTCCATTCTTCTCCCTAATCAGATGGTCGCTCCATTTTCTCACCCCGTCGGGGTAACCCTTGCCCAATTTTTTTTTTTCAGAGCTATTCCTTGCTCACTGTAGACTTCAGTTCTCATGTAAATTAAGGCGACGATCTATCGGAATACCTTTTCGGTCCGCTTCGGTTTTCCTCTTGGTAAAGCATGAGTCAGATCGTTGGTCGCATGGGGATGGAGACTCTTCATTTCGGCAGTCGCACTTCCCCTTGTCTCTGGGGGCATTAGACAATGACGAAAGGACGATGCGCGGTCGCGTGAAAATGAATCGAAGCTTTCTGAAAGTGGATTTTACGAGCAAGGGAGCATCGTGGTGAAAAGGAGTTGTAGCTGCTCATTCGACCACTGCGTTTTTACTGACCGCGAGGGCTGGTTTATTCCGAGCTGGAGTTTGTTAGAGCGGCCGCACCTTTTGAGGGTGTGGTCTGTGGGAATCTCCTGGGAGGACGCAGGTGGGGTGCTTAATCTTACCACGCTTATGACCTGCGTTCAGGACCGAGGAGGACATTTAGCTCGGTCGGGGTCCAAATTACCCTGTTTGCAAGGAACGTTTTGCATCGGAATCAGATCGAGCCACAATAACTGCAATCTACCACAGAATTGCAAACAGAAGAGGCAATGGGCATGAGGCAAGGAAACTGTTGCGGGAAGGGGTCGGAATGCTTCCACTTCTCATCTCCACGGTCGACAGCCCTCTCGATGGACACCTCGCGATGGCACCGAGAGGAAATCATTCTCCCTATATGATATGCATCTTCACTACTTTTTCATAACTCTGAACGAGCTCTCGGTCCCCGGCGAATTCTTCCTCGACTTGAGAAAAATACCTACCACCGAAGGAAAGAATAGCATTCCGTCAAGAATCCATTAGGCGGGGGTGTTGTTGACCACGGACCGCGATACTTGGTGCGGTCGTCGGGTACTCGTTGTCCTGCTACGACTTTTTCGGCCCGTGCTTCCCTTCTGCTCATTCTTTTCCGTCTGCTCCCGCTCAGAATTTCATCGCTCGGTCTTCTGAGAAATTCCGCGTTTACCCTCCCGCTCTCTGGGGACAAAGGATTCTCCTGTTTCCTCTCGAGTACGCCGTTTTGGCTCACTAGCTCATCGGATCGTGTAAAGTGTTTGCTTGTTTGCTTCCTCACTCGCTGTGGTCCGACTCCATCTTCTCGGCCGGCGCAGGGTGCACTGAATGACCGGATCGGAACCGCAGACTCACAAAGCTGAGAACATTCACACTTCGCGTGAGACCGAAAACAAAGCCCACACTCACGTTTCGGAGGGGCTGATTTTATTCCGTTGAGCCTGCATCAGAGACTTCAGTTCCGGAGCTAACGAGCCCGGGAAGCATAGGGTGCGGTATATTGGTACTTCGTCTTTCGGCAAGATGACGATCTGCCGGATTTTCGCCTGCACCAACGACCATTCGTCGCTCGGCCGTACGGCCGACTGCATAGCTCATTGTAATACGGTGTGCGCTTGCCCGAGATGACCCTAAGGTCACGGGACCCAGCGTGAGTAGCAGGATGACCAGAAGAGTCTTTATTTTTATTTATTACCCGCTATGCTCTCGTGGGTGGACGGTTTGTTGCCTGCCTGCTCTTCGCCTGATCCGCTAGCTGAGCAGCCGATGAGTTACGCGGGAGGAAAATTTCAACACAGCAATCCCAACGCATCAGAATCGAAGCGAGGAAGGTGGCCTGCTGGCGTTGGATAGGCATCACGGAGTCATCCGATCTCTCGGCTCACGACTGCTAAAATCATCCACTAGCTTCCAACGCGAGCCGGCTGTTAGCAATTTCGTTCACACTGAGCAATTTCCTTCGTAGTCATGTCGATCCACGCCTTCAGAGAGATTTGAGATCTGTTTGGAATGAGGTGGAGAGGGGGAGCTCAATGTCTATTTTAAAGCAAACAATGTCTATAAATCACCCGAATAACTTCATGACGCTCTGCCAAGAATTATATGACGTGGCGCCGTCCGCCGTTCAGAGTTCCGCGGAGCAGTGCGACTCTGGAAAAATCCCACAGTCAGTCACTCGGAGATTTTCGATAGCTATAGGTAGATGTGTGTGAAGATAAGCGGACGCCTAGCACGTGCCGAAAAGTTATTTGAACGGACCTCGCTTCATGTGAGTATCTGGGGTGTCAGCGAAATGCTGACGACCGGATCTGACTCTGGTGGTGTCAACGAAACTCCGAGTTAAGATGAAGGAGACGGCGACACTAGTGTCGGCCGGAGACGACTCGATGCAGAGCCGAGGTTCCCACGACCTCCCAAGCGAGCGTTCACACCATTATGTCGTTGAGAGTCGCTCATCGGGCGTAAGTTGCATCCTCTCAACGTACAAAGAGCCCTCAGCTTCTTCTCTCATCCTTATTTGAGGGGTCAAAGCGCTCCCAGGATTCAGAAGGGACAGAAAAACGTGGAAGCAGAAAAATTACATCAGCTATGCTACCGTCACCCAGCGACTCAGATGCTCAACTCCCCTCAACTCGCTTCGAGCAACGACGTTATCAGCAGGTTGCTATCGATCGCGCCCGGCTCGTCGTGCCATCGGAGTGTGCTCGTTGGAAAAATTCGGGGTCACACATGCTCTCGAACGACATTGTCTCGCGATTCCGATAGCCAGCCTTCGACAGGCTGAGGCGCCGCCTCGGACATTTGGTCAGAGCGGCGCCCAAATTACAGTGTCATCAACGTGTCGGCTTTGTATGAGGGCTATTCCTGAAACCGCGAGTCCGATCCATCTCAGTTTGTCGCACGATGTTCCGATGACAGACGTCCCTCCGGTCCCAATCCGTCCGTTCATCGGTCGATCCGTCGAGCTCCACCTTCATTCGGAGTCGAAAACCAACGGTGTCGTTTTGAAGAAGATTGAATGTCGTATTCGCATCCAGCGAGTCACAAACTGGCTTGCCGACCATTTCTGACGTCGAGCTTTCTCGCGGCGGCGACACCCGCGAAAAGCCAAACTGACCGCTACAGTCACCAGCGGACGAAACTCGGGAGAACCTTATTTTTTCGGATGTCTCGCGAGAGAAGTTTCTTCCTGCTTTTTTCCCAGTACCTTGCTCTGATGGAAACTCCGGATCGAGTTTCGCAGTGACTTGTTGCAGGTGGTGAGCACCGAATCTGCAAAACTGATTGAAAGTCAGGAAGTTCTCGTCAGGGAATTTCATCGCATGCCGACGGCGTCAAGTCAACGCGTTTTTCCTGCTACGCCTGTCATCGAATCGAATACTGAAGTCGATGTCCGTCGTTGCCACCGAGGGGAGAGCTCCGTCCTGCTTCCAGATCTCTCCCGACCGTCACCAGACTCAGAAGCGGCGGTCGAGCGCCGGCGCTATTTTTTGATAGAAATCCAAAAATGAAACAAAAAAAATGCAAGGGCCGGCCAGCGGCGGTTACGAAGAGGGATGCGCAAAAGACACAATGGGGGAAAACAGATGAAACATTTTTCGGAGAAAAGCTGCTACTTGAAAACGAACGGACTTGACTTTTTTTGTATCATAGCGAAAAAGGGTCCGCGGAGCGGAGAGCACTGCTGTCATCAGCACGACGGTTTCCGTTGCTTAATGTCCTTGCGGAAACGAGGACGGTCACTTGATTATACGGCGGGCGCATTTGGACGACAGTTAAGGAGCTTTTACTCGAGAAGGCTGCAGTGCTCTGCTTTTGGTCATGCCATCCGCTCATCTCTCACACCTCTCTCCGCTAGGTGGCCGCTCAAAAAGTCGCTTCGGGGGCACTTCCCTGACCGCGGTGGTGGACGGAGAAGACCACCGCAAGGAGACCTGATGTCTTGATCATTGCTTTGCGTTCAGACCATCTCCGCCTAGAAATCTGTCATGCTCCAGGAGCCAGGAGTCTGTCTCTTCGCGGTAATCGATGTCAATTCCCCCGGTCCGAGCGAGCAGGGAGAGCGTTTCCCCACATTGTGCGGTTTCGAGGGGAGGGGGGCGGAGATTCTCTCCTCGAACGAGCCAGTCACAGCGAATCGTCAACGCCGGCTACTGACGTCTGCGGATGCTTGTCCGATCTCTGTGGAAACCATCGTCCCGGAATTGGGACCGGAATCGCCAGGGCGAATTCTCATATCAACTCAAGTCCGAAATCATGCGGGAAGACGAGATGCTGGTCTCAGAGGAATTTGACGGAGCGTCCCGCAGACCGGCCCGAGAGCTCCGAGATGTTTTGGCGACACCGGCAGAAGTTCGGTCTTGTCACACTATCATGGTCGCGAATGACTCTAGGAATCACGACGGTGGTCGGAAGCGTGTCTCAGCACTAACTCCTACAAAGTGTCTATTGTGCGTCGGTACGATTTCGCTCATGTTCAAGGGATGACCGCTACATCTCCTGCCCATCCGGATGATTTTCGACTCGAAACGAATTGGACAGTTCTTCAAAATACATAAGTAAAACCACATCTCTGTGACTGACCCTTCGCCTCTCGTTCGAAACGTGACCCAGCCATCGTCTTCGACTCCAATAAAGTTTATTTACATTGGAGTTCTTTTATTCCGGCGGAGGCCGCGCTGGTACAGCGGTCGGCATCTTCTGGAGGATGCTCCGGCTTATTAAAATTTTCCCCGATCGAATGAGGCATGGGCTGCGAAAGTTCGGGGAGGGAACCTCGCTCTTTCGACGATTTTTCTCAGAGCTCATATGACGCAAAAACGTTCCCGACTTGTGCGCCTTCGGTAGCGGGATGGCCCACCTACCTAATTTCATTCATCCGTCAGTCAAGGAAGTCGACCCCTTCCCGGTAGAGCTTCTCGGGTTCTGCTTTGCATCCAACCTCGCTTTCCGAACCAAAGTAGCCCGGTCCTCTTCCATCGTCAAATTCCTGTTTTGACTGCTGAACAAAATTGTGGACGCAACAAGTGTGGGCTGCCGCAGCTTTGAGAAGATAATCAGACTGTCTTGAGGTTCAACTCCAAACCGAAACACAGACTGACTGACCGACCGACACACCGCCGGCAGACAGCCAAACTTGCTTTGAGCAAGCAAACGAGCCAGCCACCAGGCGAGCGGCACGAAAGAGCACGATGTCGCCGAAGCCAATTTATATTTCGTTATCAAGACCTCCCCATGAGTCGTAGGATTGGAAGTCTGTCGCTGAAGCTGTCGGATGGATCTGATGCTCGTCTCTCTCTGCCGCCGCCGCGTCCGCAGTCTACGGTTCAAAAGTCCCTCCCATACGTCTATCTTCGATCTGAATATCAATTCGTATATCGATGCCATGAGCGGCGAGGCAGGAGGTCTGCAATCCTACCGCACTGTAAGTCCTCGTTTTAGTGTCTTCCGTGCATCCGCCTCGAGTCAAACTATTCGTCACCACGAGATTCCCGGACCGTCGATGACGACTTCCCCGAGCTTCTGGAAGTCGTCAGCACAGCGGGGAGTTATCCTTGATCGTCCGCGGCGGAGGGAAGTTTCCTCGGCTCTTCTCAGCTGACCACCAGGAATCTGTGCACTCATCTCAGATAGGGATTGAGGGCATGGCGAAACCCATGATCGGCCTCCATGAGGCAAGAATCCTAATAAGGCTAGCCCGCTCCAAGCTTTCGGCTTCCCAAGAACAGCGCTGAAGCCTATGCTCAGTCACTGACAGCCGAAACCGCAGCGGCGGTGTCCCTGGCTGACTCGAGCCATCGTCGAGATGTTCCACCGATATTGGATCCATCCATCCTCTCCTTTTCGCGTCTGGTTCTGCCTGCAGCCGTGTAGGACTACGAATTGCGCGAAGCATCGCTAATTCTGAGCGGAAGATGATGCTCAATCGGAGGAGTTTTCGGAGCTGGAAATGTACGGGATCGGGTGATCAGTGCTAGAATGGGCTCGAAAATCCTTATCTACCGAGGGATCGCGGCAATGTCGGGCGCCAGGAGTCTACTTCCCGGCGAATGATCGTCTATCGCTTCCTCGAGACCTCGAGTCTCCTTGGATTGCCAATATACACGCGAAGTGAGCTTGATGCTCCGTTTCCACGTCATATCCCACATTTTTCCGCACTTTCTCCCTCAGCTCCCTGCGGAATATAGTCCGCATTAAATTCCCCGATGAACTGTTGTCCGCCTTGGGACTATTATCTCAGCTGAAAGCTTGGCTTTCTTTCCCTGACTGATAGCTTGAAGTTCATTCCCGAGCTCATTCCCTACGCCGAGCCTCGAGCGCTTCCAAGTAGGTTCTATCCGACTATCTCCCTGTCCCTGAGCTTGGATCCGTGGATAATAATTGTCATTTGTATTCTGCCTCGGAATAAATCGAACCCATCCAAGACTCTCCGCAATATTCGTCGAGCGGCGCTCGCTCCCCGTTCTACAATCGGTCGTCAAAGTAAAGTAAATGTTTGAATACCCGGGCTTAGATGCGAATCTGGAGTTTTGTTTTTCTCTTACATCTCCCGGGAACCGTTTGAGCGACAGCTCGACCTAAATGTATTTGCATTGTTGTCGGTGCATTGTAACAGTGCAATTTCAAATGTAAAGAACCGGCGCCGAGATGAGTTGCGTTTCATGATGAGAAGCGTTTTGTGGAACATCTAATCTTAAGCTTCCGTATGAGAATCCTCCCCGTTGTTCGCTCAGTCCTCGTTTGAACACCAAATTTCAGGGTAAAAAAATGGATGCTTGTCCCAAGAGGGTCAATTTTAGTGTCATACCAAGCTGCTCCATCATTTCATTCTAGCGTTTGTTGTCCTAAGCTCGGCTCATGACAGACAGGCTATAACCACTCTATCCGGATTTCAAAAATTCTAAAGTTGAACTTTCATTCCAGGTAAGCAAGAGTTCAAAAGCGCGGGAACCAGGATCCCTGTCGCAGCTGCGGAACAAAACAGGCAACCGTGGCGGTGTGGTTTGCCTGGGAAAAAAAATATGAGATCAAAATTAGAATAATGTACGTCTCCTGATTTGGGGAATCAAGACGTGACGGTGGAGCGGTGAAACGTGAGTCACGTATGAACTCACGACAGTATGGAAACGTGACTATCCTGATCTTCCAAGACATTTGTGTGGAAGAGTGATAGTAGCCGGCAGAAGAAAGGGGAAACCCATAGTTTTTCCATTAACGGGAGGGAACCATTTGGTCACATGTGAAACATTCTAGACGTCTGCGGACCGAAAATTCGGCTACCCGATATTCCGCCGCTGTTCGACGATAGGTCGAGAAGCGCCCAGAATAATCGACAGTTTATGAATACTTCATGGGTTTCGAACGAGAGAGATGAGCATGAGGTTCTCCGCCCTGATCGCACTGCATTCCCTGTCAATACAGAAGGGTCTCTCTCGACGGAATCGGGAGCAGTGATCGGAAATGGAAGGACCTTCTCACACAAATTGGTCGAGGGTGTCCGTTGCCACATGCCAGGAAAACTGGCTGCTCATTCAAGAGCACGACAAAAGCGGTCCGTTTGCGACAGAACGCAGACTGCATCAGGCCGCGGTGGGAAATGTTCACATGCTCAATGGCCCGGTGCTCACTAATGTCCCATGATCAGCGTTGTCGTTGTTCTGTTGGTCGTTCGGTCGGTCTGCTCTATGATGTCCATCGTGGTGGTGATCATCAACAACGACAATAGGGCGGGAGGGACTTCTCATCGCAATTTCTCTTCGCCAGAAAATTATCTAACCATACGGAATCTTTCGTCTTTCCGTGGAACAGACGCTCGCAATATTTGTGGTTCCGTGTGGGGTATTTCTTCTCTGACCGGTGCCCGCCGGTCCACCAAAAAGTATAAATCCAAGTCCAAAGGAACAAGGAACGAATCAGGTATCGCGTGGAGAGTGTTTTTGTGTCGAGGAATATTCGATGGGAACGTCATCATTGTCAGAGATCGGAAGATAGTGCCCGTTCGGAAGTGGGTCTGGCATGAGTGGAAGCCTTGTTCTTTTTCTTCTTTGTCTTGGATATCGACTGCCCTACGCCCTGTCTTCTTGCTTCCGACTACCGTCGATCCTTTCGTCTGATACGACAGTGCTCTTTGTTTCGAGCTTTTGTTGGGAGGGTGTTTCGCCCCGGGTCTTTCAACGGCTCGTCGACGCACTCCTTCAAGAAGCTGCAGCAGCGGGGGCAGCAGCGTCTGAATATCCTTCGAGCGATTGCCTTCCAACGAGCTGCCGATATGAGCCTGGGTCATTAGCACGTAGTAGGTATTTTCAAAAAGAATTCGTCGTTCATTCATTCAATTCGTGACGAGCGGATGTTATCCAGGCAGATGGAGGCGTACTTTTGTTCTGCGGTGAGGAGACGTGCGCTCGGGTCTTTCTCCGCCGTGCATCGCCCGTGCTCGATGTTTTCAAATCTTGATCTGACCGGATTTTTTTACGAAATCCGAATGGCAGTCGGTATGTCATGGCGAAAGAAAGAGCACTCTTATACTTCCATTTTGCTCGCGAAATCGTTTTCGGAGAACCGCAGATCTCGACAAATGGTGGGCTATACTCGTCTATTTTCTCGCGCGTATTTTCCGTTCCGCTCCCCATTAGTCTTATCGAATGTTTTCGAAGACAAGCATAGTCCGGAGATAATCGTTCGGAACATCGGCGCAATAAGGAGCTTCCCGTACTGTCCGATTGAAATTACTGCCCAGATTTCGTGTAGGTACACGATAATAGGGAAACGTGCGTCTCGACATGCGAGAATCGAGGCCATTCAATCTGGATGAAATAATTGGAACGTTCTCCCCTCAGAAGAAGCACGGGTACACAACGGCAAGTCGTCGATTACATTGTCCGTGCCTGAACAAACAGCGCAACAACGAGCATGTTGCGGAACGGAGCCCTCATTGTGGCCAAACATCTTACGACAACTGAGTGAGCTTAATCTGATTCTGGATGCAACTGTCAGAGATCCACGAAGATCGTGTTGCCGAGTCGCTCCTCTGTTGACGTGGAAGTAGCTCGGAACCGGCTGGGGTTGGTCATATTGTCAGTGGTGGGAGACCGTCATCGTGACAGTCCCCGATTCCATTTGTCTCGAACCTGTGTCGAATAATTGATGGTTGATGTCTCAATTCAGCGTAGGCACAAAGAGACCGTTAGCAAATCCTCCCCGAACGAAGTGGGTCCTGCGCCGTATTGTGTCTTTCGTGCAATGCTCATACTGCTTTAGCACGAACGCGGTCCTTCTCATTTGACTTGATCCGATGATTCCATCGCTCCGTTCCTCTCGCACATTGCATTTGTCGCTGATGGTTTATGGCACTAGATTCTTCGGGGCGACACGCACGCTCCACGTCGAAATAATTCCAGCACGCGAGCCTCTTCCTCGACAGTCGTCACTTATCGGCGAATAATGGAATCTTTCGGAATGGATTTCGCTCTCATTCGAGACCAGCGTCAGAATTCCGGAATTTCGCGCGGCAATCGCAAAGTCCGCGACCGACACTCCTCTCAGCAACATTATCCCGTGGAAAGCTGTGCGTCCAAGCATGCGGAAAAACATCCCATTCATTGCTTTGATGATCACTTACTTAAGGTCGAATTTTCGACTCGTGCGTTGAGAAGCGAGATGAGGAATATAAAGACGGCTAATCAGTGGGTGAGCTAACTGACGTCTCCCACCTTGGCTGCGGACTGGAAGCATACTTTTGTCTTGAAGTAGGCAGCCAGCATGAGTCTGAAAGAATTACTGCAGCTCTTGGCCGACCATGGCCTGCCATGAGGGGCGGATGGGGACGGATAAATGGCGGCTGTTGATAGCTCTTCCAGCGATCCAGATCGGGTACCAAATCGCACTCCCGGAGCTGCTCGATGGAGATTCCCGGAAGATATGGAGAGACAGCGGCGAGAGAATTCGATATCGCTGGCACATGGCGATGGAAGTTCACATACCATTCAGAAGCCCCAGAAAAGCCGATGTGAGCTTTCACGATTCGATGAGACCTGTGTATAGAGAAGATCCATCTCCCGTAACGACAATAGACGTTAAAGCAACGCCCAAGGAATTCTCTGTTGAAGCACAGGCTGTATTTTCGCGTTCGCGTCAGATGTCTTGGGGTGAGGTACCGGCTCTACCCTCAATTGTGAACCTCAGCGTCTCCGTCGCTCTGGTGGTCCGGATGAACCGCCTCGGACGGCTGCCATTCGGCTCGTGTATGTAAACTTTCCGATTGTCGCAGTATCAGATTTGTATCAGCCTTTCGGCTCGGTCAGTATCTGCTCGCTGCGAACTCGGTGACAAAGCGTAGCAATTGTATTATTTTTAGCCAAGAATTAAGCTCCCATTGTGCGTGTTATTCCATCCATGAGACCGGATCCGGAATATTTCACGGAGAGAACCGATCTAGGTAGGGATAAGGCGGCGAAGTACCCATGAAATTCCATTGTGTGAGCGTGCGGCTCCTACAGCGAGGAAAATCCACCTTGCGTCGAAACGTTTCGAGTGCGGCCCGGTCGGTATTGTAAAGTTGTGAATACTCCCTTGCCGGCGTAGTTTATATCCACCCCCGACAATTTTAGATGCGGCCTCTCGGCGGACGAAGACATCAGCAACACACTTCTCCATCGGACCGACGACCGACCGACGTTGACATGGAGCTGAAACATTCTGTCTACGGTTATGAGCTCGTGAGCTGAGGAAGAACAAGAGCTCGGCCGCATGTTGTTCGGGTTATTTGGATGGTGGCCTTATTATTCGCGCTGAGAAATGACTCGATCCGTATTTTACAATGAGCGGCTCGAGTCGATCGCCGTCGAGGTGCATCGACGCGCGCAAATCGTCCACGGGAACTTCGAAAGGTACCGTGCGGCAGTGAACTGCTCGAACATTTGGCTGTAATCGGTGACTTTCCGCCATTACCCAAACCGCTCGTCCGCGCGAGCGATCGACGAACGGGTAGACAGACAGACCGATAAGTTGATTGGAGCTTCATCGCTCCACAATGGAGACGTCAAGTGCCTCTAAAGTGTGACATCGATGACCCGCGGAGAAGGAACATCATGCGACCTTAAACGTACATACGCCGCCATCATTCATTAGAGGGGTCTAGAAACGTTCACGTGCGTTGTTTACGCACACGCCCGCGGCCGGTCGGGTAACCCTTTACGTTATCCGCGGCAATCATCCTGCCACCCCGAGTTTTTCGAGGCTGCGGCCACCGAAAGCTATCCTTTAGTATCAGATCAAGATTTCTTCCTGATGAATCCCCCTACTAATAAAGTGCGTCTGTCCGTGATCGCAAAAGTCTTCAGGAACTCTTGAGCCCGGCCTCAAGAGTCCCATCCATACAATCCCGATTCCGATGGATCCGAGCTCCAAGATGGACCCAGGATGAGGAGCGCGGCCGTAGGCCGGGCTCCCCAGGCTGGTAATATGATAGACAGTGATGTGCTAGATGGTCGACATGAACAATCTGTGAACAGAAATGCTAGCGGGCCGATCGGGTCGGGCTACATGACCAGCCTTGCGCACGGCAGACTGCGACTGAGGCGGCTGGAACACCACGGAGCTGTCGCTCGCGTGTTCGGTCGATGATCAGAAAGCTCAAGACACAAGATAAAATTGACGGCACCGAAAGATCAAGCGAGATGACGGGGAGACATTCATCTATCTAACGCTGGATTGATTAAAGAATCCCCTGGTCCACATCAAATAATTATGATCTTGCTCGTCAAATGTGTCAATTCCGCCCGGCGCTCGATGCCCGCCAGCTGTAGGCCTGACAGCACGTTGACTGTGGGTCCGCTCACCAGAACTCCGATCGGTTTTCCCGTTGACGTTATTTCGTTCGTTTCGCGTTTCCTGTGTAATTAGCAATCTCCTCGCCATCTCTTCCGGCTTTCGCGGCACTATTGATAGGGACCGCACCGAAATTCGGCGTAATACCTCAAATTCGCTCGCATTGGAAAATCCTGCCGCGAAAGTTTTTGTTTGGGTCTGTTTCTAGTCTTTCTTATTCATTTGTCGTCCAGGACCATGCTAAGAGAAAGATACGATCATAGAAAAACGCAGTAATTTCTCACAGGCTCCTGGAAGTGTCTTCTGGTGGCCGCTCGTATGAGTACCGAATGCGTGCGTGCGGGCGGGCGGGCGTCTTGAGTGATGCCAACGGGCCGCCATTGTTGCCGTCCGGCAAAAAATGTTCCCACAAAAGATCAGAATCGGTCTCTTCTGCGTCGTCGTCCGAGAGTTTTCCTCTAAGCCCCTCCGGCGACTAGGCTGCTGGCTGGCTGATCGGCCTTCGAGCGTGCGTCTGGTGAAAGAAGACCGTATGCTCACGGACTGGATTTTTATGACCTGCAGATTTCATTCCTGTCGGAGCGATTTGTGGACTACGCTTGAACACGTTTCTCGAATAAGGGTCCAAACTTGAGCCCCGAATCCGAGTCAATAGGATATCTCAAAGATCTTCCTACGGGGCGTACCCGAAACTCTTCACACTTGCTTTCTCGGCCCGAAACAGTAGACTTTGCGACACCAGCTCCTCACATCGGCGAGCCGACGAAACTTTTCCTCCTTTTCCTCTTCAGGCTCTCTCAAGACATTTCCCCTCCCCGAGAAAGACGCGAAGAGCGAGAGCCTTCCGCGCAAGAAGGCGAATCCCTCGCCCGTTGTTCGACAGCGCCACCTTTGGCAAATCAACTCAACTACATGTCGTCTTCGTCCCGAAGTTGACTGCGTGCCCGACGAGGGGCGCTAGCTGTAACGGAAAAGGGAGAGCAGTGAATCCGGCGCGCGGAATCCGGAGGGAAACGGCTCTCGTCCGCGCTTAATCCCCAAATCGACCGTTTCGCCAATGATTCGAGAATGCATCGGTGTAAAGATGAAGGAAACATCCCCGTCACGGCTGCTTACGCTCGCAGCGTGAAATTCCGAGATCGGTCTCGTTAGTACTGATGTTATACGTCCGTTGTCATACAAATCTGGATCGTTCTCGATTCGCCGCTTGGGGCGAGCAATCCTCGTGGACATCCGCCACGATGCCCCGCGTGGTAGGTTCTCGAGGTTACCCTTGGGGATCGAAACATCGGGGCTGAGATGGATTCGCCCGTCAAGGAACTCTAGATAGCATGGAAATCCTCGCTCCGTCATGAGCGCAAAATCCTAATTCCGGGAAACTCGTCGTCTGATAATAATCGAAGCTGCTTCCGTACCATCCGGTCGACTATACATATAATTCGACGAATTTTGCATTACGAATGATTGATAATGTATCGCCGGTTGATTTTTTGAGGCCATGTTCCTTCTGAAACCTTCCGGTTCGTGCTCTGCACTGTTTACCCCTCCGTCGTCGCCCAGTCCAATCGATTCGATATGGATCGCCGTATAGGCGTCGACTAGATATATTTAATTGATGCGCTCCCGTGCGAGCGCAGATATAACTCGTGACTCCATTCAACATTGTTGATTTGACGATAGGATTTCGTTTCCTTGTTTTGTGATTCTAGCTCTGATCCTGAATCGCTCTTCATTATCATGCCTGCCCAATCGTTGTGGACTCCGCCGCTGAACAGAAGTCAGGTTTGGCGGCAATCCCTCGCAGAGATTTTGGCTGATGATCATTCAATATCATATATATGTATGTCGTCGCTCGAATTCGAGGAGATGGAACACGTGCACGCATCGACGACCATGAAAGGGTATGACTTAAGTATGGGTCTGGAGCTTAGCGAGATTGCTACGACGACATCTACCCACTTCCCGCCCCGACCATAAACACATATTATCTCTTCTCTGTCGGTCGATCGCCGCAAGTAAACATTGGGTCTGAAGCAAGCAACGATTAATTCCTTACTGAGTGATTCTTATCGGACCGATGGTCCCTCCCCTCACTTGTCGATTCTCGTCTTCTTCGCTTGCGGTACATGGTAGCGCTTGTCGCTGTGCGATACTTTGCTTTTTTGTGATCATGGACCGCGTCTTTCCCCTCGATGCGATTCCTTCTTCGACGATCTCTCTCATCGATACTTCGGATATTTAATCATTTCTGCGCTCGGGACGAGCGCCTTATTGGGCTGTAGATTTAATTGGCAATTCAATTTGGACAAGGGTGTCCGCTCGGCTGTATGTAGTGTGTGTGTGTGCACGAGATAAATGCTCCGGGCCAACGGATGGTGACTCGGTCAGTTCGCACGTCGACCTGGCAAAACAGTATCTAATGAATAAGAAAAATGATGCCGCTCACAGGAAAAGCGGACGCTCGCTTGACGTCTATCAGAGAAAAGTCGTAGAGCGAACATTACGCATATTCATGGGAGATGTTAATTTGTTGATTGTACGTAATAAGTTTTCCACCGCATTCACATACTTCACAGAAGCAACTGGTGCGGTGGCAATGGTGCTTGGGGCGCGACGGCAGCAGTAACAACATGAATAACGCGATCCGGCCACCGATTCCGCTCACAGAACTACCGAAAATTGCTGCTCAACGAAATATCTTTGTGGACACGAGCGTGTTGACCACGAGCTGCCTCCGATTCTCGGCTGCTTTCGGTCGACGATCACGATCTCAGTTGGCTGGAGTTTCTGCGCTTGTCATAATGATTTTCCTGCTGGTTCACTGCCTTCACACATACCCTTGGCACTCCGAAAAATTACTTCTTTTGGCGGTCAAGATATCGCACGCTACTCCCTCCGTGAGTCGTAGAGAGTTGTTGGACTATGATTGAGGAACCTCGGGTGAGAGCTGTCATCATTAACGGGAGAATCCATAAACCGACATTATTGGTTCAATGGCCGTGGTTATATACATCCGGATAGATTGTGATCTGCGGAAGAGAACGATTTCGAAAACTAGCGACGAGCTTGCCACCGGTCGGATCCGGCTCGAGCACGCAAATTGTGCTCCCCCTCATCGCTATCCGTGCAGGTCCGTACAATGTCAGGAGTGATCATCGAAGGTCAGAACCCGATTATCCGACTTATTGATCCTTTCCCTCGGTGTGCGTTCATGTGCTGGAAGTGCAGCAACCATTCCGAGTGGGGCTGGACGACCGATTTGTGCTTGACCACAAGTTGCAATGCCGTCGGAAATAACCACCTTCCGCGAATTTCTCTTTGCATGTTGAATTCTTCTTATAATTTACTGCGAGATCATGTCGTTCGAGAAGGCGCGAATCGGGCGCGAGAGAATGGGGACCGCATCGACAATTTGTCGTCGGTGATCAACCGATCTGTCATGAGAGTCAGGGTGGTCGGACGACCGATCAGTCGGTCGGTAGATGCGCGTAGTGGTCGCAGGCTGTGGGCAGTCAGTGATCTATGAGATTGATGTCGATGTGGATTGACTCAGTGACTTAGACGAAAGGGCGGACGGTCGTTCGAACGAAGATTATGGCTCCGCGAATCTGATGGGTCAATCAGTTGAGCAGTTTTAGCAATGTCATCGAATTAATGCCGGACTCGATCGATTGACCGACAGGCCGATACGGCGCATTCAGATGCGTCGAGAGATATATCCGACAACAAAAGCGAATGTTCGGCCCTCGTGAATCGCTCACAGTACCAGGTTTGGAATAGTTGGTACACGCAAAAGCCATCGAACCGTTGTGCCGATGGCACCGCAGGATCGAGTGTCTAAGATGGTCTATTTTTGAATCTGTGTTCCTGCTAAAACGGATCTTTAAAAGAAGCGACTTGATGCTGCGTCGACAGGGAGAGCACGTGGGCTGACCGACGGTCGCTTCGCCAGCGAACTGGTTGTTCTCGTCCGGAAGGAGCTTTCAAATTTGATGCTCCACTGTAATGCTTGATTTCTCCGACAAATCTCATTTGGCTCGCATCTCTCAGATACGGCGCCGCCAGCTGCCACCGTTGCCGTCATCCCAAATAGGAAATTAGGAGAAGAATTTCTGTCTCTTAAACTGAGCTTCAACAAAGTTAATCACTGTGCGAACGAAATAATAGAGAACGCTCAGGGCGAAGAAAAAGATCATCACAAACTATCATCAAGCTGCGCAACGAAGACTGGAGCTCGACACAAGCGAAGTGTCACTGACGTTTCGTCGGCTTATTTTGTTCCCCGCCAACATCCTCCTCTCGCTCAGCGGGACAGTCTTTCAGCTCCCCTCCTTCCTCGAATTCCCTCAGGGAACCAGGCTCCACTATCCGACCGGGAGTCTCCGAATTTCTATCCTAGCGTCGAGATCACGGTTGGTGGATCGATTTGCGCAGTGCTTGATGAACTGTTTGATGAAGGGTAGGTACATCGAGTTCCTTCTTTGGCCTCGAAAAAATCGGCGATGTGGGAGAGAGGGTGACGGTGTGTCTGGAAGGAACAGAGCGAAGACCGGCGAAGGCAAGAGGTTGAACGAGCTCACGCCTCGATTCATCAAATGTTTTCTGCTGGGGTAGCCCTTGGAAGCACCTACCTAATACATTTTGGGCCATCTGCAAATCGCACGAGTAGTTCTCGGATTCGCGAATCGCTACTCCGAACATGATCTTCCTATGCATAATTCGCGTGGTTCCCACATTGAATCCCCTGGCAATAAATATGCTGGACGGCTGTGAGACTTCATTAAAACCAAGAATGTCGCAGTCGATTGTGAAGACTTCCCGAACCGGGCTTCCAATGAGCTCCTCACATTCGACGGGGCTCCGGCGTCGGCTGAAGATTCAACGGCGAAGGAAGGCAAAACTCAATGACTCAGACTGTCAATGTGTTTTTTTTCGCTCATCCAGGATGATAGAATTTTTGTCAATTTTGTTAGACGACCATCGAGCTGTCCGTACCAAACCGCCAAGCGACCGCCTAGTCGACTACGGACGGACAAACAGAGTCACAGTTGAGGAAGAAACGCTCGGCAAAAACGCCTTCATTTTTCCAACGATTTGCTCGAGACGGCGCGTCGACAGGAGCCTCGACGGCGCGTTCTTTTTGACCCATCTTGCGCTGAGCTTCCCTCTGTGGATCGTCTATTGGTATGAACTCATCAAACATTTCGATGATGATCACCTCCATCATCTCGAAGTTTCCCACCGTCTCCGTTTTTCTGGATGGAGTTTTTCCCTCAAGTCGAAATGAGCTTTACTTGGATTTTTGCGCGGAAGCGCAGATCACACGTTTCGCCGAGACATTTTATCGCAACGAGAGCAAGCTCACGACGGAGACAGTCGGAGACGGAGCCTCACGAGAATCGACTCCGGAATCGCGACGAGAGCATGAACGAGGTTTTCCATGATGGTTATTTTCATCAAGCCCCTCATCATCGATTCTGCGGAGATTTTCCTTGGTGGATTTTTCCTTCAGTGGCTTCCATCTTCTTTCTTCATCCAGAAGATAATCGCGAGATGGACTTGAGATCCTATGCCGGGCTGTCGTCGGATCGGCTCCGAACAGGATCTGGTTTCATTCTTAGCCGCCTTAAGCTACAATGATAGATCGCATTATTATTATTATTATCATCATCGTCTCCACCACGGAAGGGATAACTACTGAAACCAGATTTTTCATCATTTCCAGAGCGGTGCTAATTATCATTTTGAGACGGTTTGATTGCAAGCATTCTTCCGAGCTAGTTCTTCACGATGACACCGTTTCGATTCATTATCAGGAACGCGTCCTTTATCGAGCTCGGGAATCAGTCCCCATCCATCCGCTCGCAGCACGAACTGTTCATGTGTATCGCGAATACCGTACTGGAAAAAAATACGCGTATATTCTTATCGCTCCGGAGATGTCGTCAGCTGCCATCGTAGCCGCTTGGTTGGCGGCTCGGTACCACGCGGGAATCGGAGGTCTCGATGATGTCTATTCTCGTGTTTCCTTGATCAATGTCACAATACGCAATGACAATACGCGCAATTCACGAATTTCGATCTTGAATGATCGAAATACCGACGAGTTCGGTATCCGCTCAAGATCGGGGATTTGTGTCAGTCGCGTATTCTCTCGGATGCTTTCAAGCAAGCGCCATGAAGAAGGATTTCTAAGCGGAATCGAGAGCCGGCCGCGACGATATACTCCTCGAAGGGAGTAAATCATCCTCTGGACTCGTGCTTCGCGCATTTCTCCAAGCCTTGCAGATCACATTGCTCGCTGTCTCCGATACCGTGGTATTCATTCGTACATAGATTCAAAAAGTTTCAATATTACTAGATTTATTGCCACCTTGGTTCTCCAGTATACGGGGTATTCCGTGGACAAGAACTGAGAAATGATCTGATGAGAAATATCGCAGTACACCTTCTCTCATTCGATAGACGGACGCTTGCGTTTTTCTTGCCGTGATGGAAAGCTTGTTCGGCTCCACCGGCTGGCCGGAATTGATCCCACTGAAGAGACCATCTTGAAAATTAGGGGAGTGTTCGATATATGTACATCGTATAGGCAGAGTCGTCGGCCCTGATTGGCCGTAAACGGACTCTTCTCAAACACCGTCATACCCATGCTGTTGCGATTTTTTGCCCATGCCTTATCGGGAGGGAACGGCGAGGTATGATTTTGCAGCATAGTAGATCAGCGGTAAGAAAATCGTTTTGATCGACACGGTGGACACGAAAACTTCTCTCTTGGAAATGCCGGTTGATCCCCCATAAATCGGGCCTAGTCCAGTCTGTCGTGGTCCTCTCCCTGCTTCGACCCATCTGCTGATCGGATGACTTTTTTGAACGATGCCGATGAATAAAAACGATCACATGGAATATTCTTCCTTTCGATGACGTTGGACTCCGCTCCACTCGGTGCTATTCCATATCGATTGATAGATTACAAATCGGTCGAATATCTCATGCCTCGTGCTCGTTCTCCATTTTTGGCTGTGTTCGTACATTATTACACGGATCATAATGAAAATAATGATAATGTCCGATGGCAGTTATCACTCACCGTGATATGCACACGCCCCCTGATGATGCAGCAGCTTACCGCGACGATATTCAGGATTGGCGCTCCAAAGTAAACTCATTTTCTCCGATATTTTCGACAGGTTTTCCTCTCGGAACGCTCTGTGCTATAGTTTGGCTATCTATAAAACCCCTTTCGACTCTGCAGGATTTCTGTGTGTGCCACGGAACTCGTGGCCCCAGCATATTAAAGGTGCCGTATCCGTTCGCTGGAAAAACAAGGGGGATTAGATACAGTGAGAAGGTTCCCGAGATTCGTTCTGGTACCATAGGGATACTGTTCCTTCTATAGGATCTGTGCCTTCTTACGGTATCGTAAAACGAACCAATTCCGTATGCTAGTCAGGAGATCAGCTCGGCCGAGACTCGCACAATGCTGTGGGACATTCGTATCGGCTTGTCTGGATTCTGCTAGGAGTTTCTGAGAAGGCTGAGAAGCTCCGGCGAAATGCGCTGTGGCGTTGTAGGGAAGAGCACGACCACTGATTCAGGGAAGTGCTTCTTCCTTTCGGGCATGTTAGCTTTGTTCAAGCAAATGGACTCGGCCATCAGGTCGCTGCTCGACTGTGACCACTCCGCTGGAGCGGGACTTTTCTCGGGATGCGGAGACGCTGCTCATTCCGCGATCTGTTTGCATCGATCCGAGATGTGCAGTAGCGGCGGGCGACTTCGAACAAAGGGACGGACCGATGGATACGGCAGAATTTCAGCTCGAAAGAAATCACCCAGCTTAATTTATCCCGTGGAAGCATTGCTTATTCGCCTCGGATGCGGACGGTAGAATTTCTAGCGGCCTAGATGGTGGCGGAGGAGGAGGAAGTGGAAGGTTCCACGGTTGGACATCTTGCTTTCGAAAGCACCTGTCTGTCAATGTCTTTCTGTCAGGCGAGCTTCAGTTTGCACCGATTATTATCGAGGTCCGACTGAATGAGCGACTGACTGACCATTCAGCCAGCTAGCGAGACTGTTGACGTTTTCAGTTTGGTGTTGACTGAAGCCACAGATCACTGACAACGGTCTTCGGAAGTCGAGTTATGCTTCTAAAACACTTGTGTGGAACCACTCATCAATTTTACCCATCCATTCGGTGACGGAGCCACAGACGAAGTAATCAGCGAGAAGAGACTAACGAGCGAACGATCGGGGAATCGAGAAGCTGTCGCTCTTCGAGAGTTTCCGGCGGCACGTGACTTGGGGCTTCAATTTCGGGCTCCAACGGCGTTTTGGACCTCATTTTGAACGAAGTCTATCGCTGCCGGACGCGGATTTCAAACTCCTCATGCAACCCCGTAGATTACAATGTGCAGTGATGTAGGCTCTCCCTTGTAGGCGCTCCGATTCCTGCTCTCTTTATCTTTATCCGGACCATCAGCGCACAATGTTCTATGCGTATATCTTCGTTCGGCCGCATACAAAGTGTTGTTATCCTCCGTCCCGTCGCCATCGTCGTCGCCGTGGTTTTGGCTTCAACTGCGACGCGACAAAATCCGGCTGGATGCGGAGAAGAAGATGTGCTCGTGCGTGCGTGAATGCGTGCCGCTTCTGTCGTGGCCGGACTTGCCTGTGAAGGGCGCAGAAAGTCTCCGTCTCCACTCTATCAATGGCATCAGATTGCGACTCGTCGGCTCGTTGGCATCGAGTCGAGTCGATCGGCAGATATATCTTTCCAATCGATTCAAACGGGCTTCAGTCTTCTAATTGTTCATAATTACGGTCCGATGAAATTATGAAACTTTTCCCTTGCTGGAGGTCCCTCTCATTTCGACCGCACGGAGTTCCGCCACCTAAGCGCGTTTGGTCCACGTTCCCATCATCGTCGCGACGATGAGCCGACGTCATGATCTTCGTAGCTGGGTGCTCGTTGCCTACGTATAAAATTGCAAAAGCCTCGCACTTCTCTCAGTGACTGCGGCCATCGTCATGATCAGTCGTACGTCGTCGTACCGTAGACGCGATCGGCAGCAGCATCATCGAGCAGAAGGAAATCATTGTCATCATCCCTCACCGAAGGGACGATACGATAGGTGCCAGTTGCGTTCTCGCCGTAGAATCAAAATCGGAAAACAATCCATCAACTCAGGTTCACACCCTGAGCTCTCGTTCACGATGTGCTTGCTGAGAGATCCCGACACTTGATACTTTCTCGGGTAGCCGCCGGCACTGCCATGGCGGCCTGACAGGATTCTTCGTCGCCGTTTCCTCTCCGTTCAGTACAAATCGATCGAATCTTTGCGCGAATCGTGGATCATCCGGTTGGACTCAGGTTGCTCTATCATAATCATTATCACTGATTCAGGCGATGATAACATTTTTTCGGAGTCTTCCCATTTAGTATGAGAACGTTCCTCCTTCGTATTCCGAGTCGGGCCGGTTGGAGAAAAAGTATACACTGTTCGCTGATTCGCTTCGGATCCGGACTAGCGATTTGTTTTTCTCGGAATCGGTCCAACTTCGGAAATTATTCAATTTTCGCAAGGATGGTGATTGAACCCATCTCGGAAGGATTCTGCTCCGAATCCAAAACTCCAACACAGTATCGCCTCAATTTTACAGTCCCCAAAGGCTTAGAACGAGATGAAAAACATGAGCCTCTGTGGACAAATCGCTGGACCGTCTCGAGCGCTAGTCCCGCACTTCAGCAGGTAGATCTATTGAGTTATCAGAAGGGAAAAGGCGAGTCGAGTTCCGATTGATCGAGCTTGTTAACTGTCCGGCGCGATCATCGACTCCGCAAGCATAGATATTCCGACGCGAGCTTTTCTTCGTCCGACGGACCTGAATTTATCGATAGCGATTCAGATGAAAAGAGATTACATTCCGGAACGAAAGGGAGGGACGTGAACGAGGGAGACGAGAGAAGCAAGGCGGACAGCGAAGGACAGAACGGCTGGGCGACCCGCGGGACGGCTCCAACCACAGTGCTGAAATCACAGATGCTTCTGAAACGATTTCGGGTAAGCGAAGCATCGGAAGCGGTCCACAAAAGCAGAATGAAGTGCTTCATTTTTTCGGATCGTTTCTGAGATTTTTCTCCAATGGTTAATTATACAACTTGGGCGCAAATCAGGTTATCAATGATGGTATTCAGCTCTTGGACAAGCTTCGCCACCGGTTATTGCCGAAGGTGCTGATTTCACGGCATCCTGGTCACCTGACGGCTCTTGCGGTGGAGTTAAGCTGATGGGGATCTAGTCGAGAAGCATAGCTTCTGTTTGTAGCTGGTATGGTCTTACAAGACCCGATGGCAGGATAAAACGATTTGCAAAGTCCGTATGCGGGTGTATGTATCTGAGCAATGTTGGCGAGAAGCGACTGTCTCTGATCTAGCCATCGCAATCTATGATTTGTGCCATCGGAATGATTTTGATATCGAGGAGGATTGGAGCCGATGAAGGATCCATGAGGTAGAAAGTGCTACACCTATCCTAAATGAAGCGAGCTCGGAAGGTCCGTACACTCCGTACCGGATACCGAAAATCATTGGATTTCTCCGCTTTCTGTGGTCATTTCCATATATCTCCTGGAGACCGCCTTTATTAGCAGTCACCCAATTATCGTTCGACAACAGCCGCGCCCCCGACATGCCCTTGCCGCCATGTTGGTGTTTTGCTCTGGTCGATCGGACAACGAGCCTTCTACACTTGCTCATGATCTTCGATCGCGTCTTCGATGAGCAGCGGAACGAGCTCGGGAAAAATTTCCACAAAATGATTCACTGCGGGCTAACCGTGGATGCCAACGCTTAACGGTGTAACTTTTATTGCCTATTCCTTCTCGGATTTACACTCCGTTATAAGATTATTAGTGGGTTCGACAACAGTCATACCGACTCGTAATAAAATGCTTTATTACATCTCGCCGTAACGCCAGTGTTTCCCGTCGCTTTTACGACATTTTCTCTGACTTCCCTGACACCACTCGAAGGTAAATATAGGAAAACATACAAACATCAATTCGATCAAAGTACCCACTTCTTTCTGTGAGTGAGGCGTCTGATCTCCTCGGCATTCGCACGTGCCCCTGCTCTTCCAAGCTGTAGTCGGATGGATTTTTATCATATACAGTCGCTCCGGAAAACGGGAGATATCGAAACAAGCCCCCATCCATGGCTTCGTTAGCGTGCGCGAAGAGCTCGATCGATTCGAGTTCAGGAGTTCTACGATCCCCGTGTATCCGCGTAAATCGTGCCGTGAAATGGTTATTCATCAACGCAGACTATTAGACCTGTACGCCAGTCTCTTTCCTCGCCGGACAGCTCAGATACGGTAGGCGTCGTTCTGATCGACCCGTCAACTATCGGTCGGGATTGTGGTTCGCGTCCGGATCTCCACAAAGCTTCAATAGTTAACCTATCCGCGGATTCCGGGAGAAACAAGAGTGGGTTGTCGCAGCATCTTGACACTTTGGCGAAGAGCGGCACTCCATAATGACGCCAGAGTATGTTCGATCGACGCCGACGGATTGTCGAGCGATGTGCGTCTTAGCACATCATAACATGACATTAGCGTTGGCTGTACCGAAAAGTCGCTTGCTCAATTTCGGTGGCCGGCTCAATCATGGGGAGAACCATTCGAATCCCCACTATGTATGCAGAACGTAATGGGAAACGCGGCTGATCAGGGAGCCGTTTGCGCCATCCAGGATAGCTTGGAAACGTATCGGATGTCGTCTCAGGAGGACCACCTGCGACTTAACTGATCGGAAGGACCGCGATGTCTTCTGAGCTTGATCTCGTTGAAGTATTGGTGCCGCCAACCCGTGAATCCAACTCCTATCCGCAGGAGACGCCGCGGGAGGAAAAATGCACGGCGCCATACGGCACATTCGCGGGTCACGCTCGGGGTCTAATAAATTCTTTGACACGAAAATTTTTCCATGCTCTGATTAATTCTACGTTTATTCTGGTGCCTGGCATATTGCACGAGTGCCTCGTCGTCCCAGAGGTTATCATCAGCGCGATCGGCTCAATTCGGACCGGGCTCCTCTAAACGGCTGCATTGCCCCCCACGTTATCTCGCCATGTCTTCTCGTCGGTCATTAAACGTCTGCTGGTCATTCTTTTAATCGTCTTTCGCTTTCGTGGTCCTTGTTGTCGACGTCGACGCCGATGCCATTTTACCGGTCCGGACTGAAGGCACGCGTTCGCGAAAACAATGCCTCGGTGGCACAAGTGGCTTCCGAGAACCGGACTTTTACAAAATTATCGTTCTTATTGAGTCAGATCTTGGTCGTTCGAATGCCCTCTCTTCGTTGCCGTGATGATCTCAGCTCTCAATGGTATCGAGAAGCAAGTCAGAACTTCGATCCCCGGAGCGTTTGACAATGTCCACGAAATTTTCGGTCGAGCGAAGATTCGGCATGGGATCCGGCTCCGGAGAGATCCCTCCCGATTAATTCTCGCTATTAAGAGGGAATCTCCTCTTGCCGTCCCAAGTTGTCGGATAGCTAAGAGCCGAGCTGACTATCTGCATGACATCGGAACATCGTTAAAGTGTTCTCTCGTCGGAAGCAACAGTTTGACCGAGAGTGGAGAGGTCATAAATCATAAATCATCTCACCCGCTAGATAAATTGGACGAGTTTATCTCTCCGATATGATCCGCAGCTTCTGTTAGCCTTCTTCTGCAGGTTTTCGCTCCGATTGCCTCCATTCGATCCGACGACAATCCTTACGATGTGAATTATGAGAAGTCCTTCCTTTTTCTGTTCCCGAACCGACGATAGGACGAACAAGTCTCTGATTCTGACTCGAGACCAGCGAGATCAAAGGAACGATAACTATTTATCTCGGGTTTCCTTGTTTGAACGGCTAGACGTGGTGAAGTCGCGTCTATCTCTTCTTCCGAACCTCGTCGTCATCGGATTCCTATCACGTCGTCGCCGTCAGAAGAAGATGCTTCTGCGGCTTCTTCCACCGCGAACTTGGTCACTGTGGGGAATGGCGTTCTGTCGCAGGGATCCGCTCCGCTTGTCCTGAAATGCTGTCTCGAAGGAGAACTTAATCATGCCGATTTGTGATCCAACCCCGAAATTTAATCCACAACGTCCGTAGCCTATAATAAAGCAGTTGTGCGCATCTAATCACGAATTTTCAATTCGTTCCAGGTGAGTTACCGATTCCGGACGAACGCAAGTCGATCACCACTCGAAATTTCTTCCGAACCTCGAGAGAGAAGAACACCGGTTCGCCGACGGGGCCACGGGTTCGCATTGACGTCTTCCCGCGAGGATCTCACACAGCCGGGTCTGATGACTTCGGTAAACTCTGCACGAGCAGAGCGAGATGAAGAGAAATCGCCAAAGGCGGTCGTTTACGGGCGTTGACTGATCTGGGCTCGAGTCTCCGAAAGCGCGGTGTGATTTCGGTTGGATTTTGCAAAACGCTGAGACGACTCGGTCGGCCGAGTGGATGGACGGGCTGCATTCTGGGGATAATTTGGCGTATTTTGACGGATGCGTCGTCCATTCGGATTGACCAGCAGTCGACTCGTTGGCCGACTGCATCGCGAGAAAGCTGCCTGTCTCTGCCTCGGTGGCGGTCGACTACATTGGTCATTGCCGGGTCGTTTGCAACCGCCGGGGAAGGACAAATTACAGTAGTTTGAAAATGCCACACGAATCGACGTTAATTCAATACGTGCACAGCGAATCGCAGGAGCTTTCACGAGAATAGCGAGCCGCAATCTGTTTTTTTTCAAACTCCCGTCAAATGGCACATGGTGAAGAATTACCGTCTATGCACACGGTCGTACCTCCGTACACGAGGCGTTCGCCTTCTTCATTATCGACATCCACTTCGTCCGATAGTTTATCTCATCCCGAACATTGTCATGCGGATGGACGCGCGAAACGATTCGCGCGGTATGCTGCTGCCATCATCGTCGCAGAAGAAGCGTCGGTAATGTTGTACCGAAGGAAGCCATTCAAGTTCTGACGCGCAGTTTCAGGGTCCGATGTACGCCGAGCCGCTCTCAGTCAGATGAGTGAGCTGGAAGTCTGTAACGAATGAGATCGCGACAGTCGATTTTTTCTCAAACTCAGCTCTCTGGACGGAGACTCGGGACCGGGGACGGCTCAATGGACTGCGTTGCGATCGGCAGGTCCGAAAGAACAAACGAAACTTCGCTGGACTTGGCTCTTAGAAGGTCAGAAGGGACCGAGTTACCTCCAACGATGATTTGCCAGGGTATTCCTGAAAATGTGATGAGCTCGGCCTATTACGACCAATTAGACTTCCTTGCTGCGATTGCCCGCTGCAGCGGCGTCGACATTATCAAACGTCGCCGTCGTTGCTCTAAATGGTCGACGACGAACCATTTAGAGTCATCTAAGCCCTGACGGCGAGAAAGCCGAACAGTCTTTCAGAAATACTCTAGTGCGAGGCTCAGCAGCCACTGGAAGTTTGAGAGGAATTATTCCGCCTGCTCTGGCCATCGTGACGACAACGCTCCTCAGATATCCCTCATCCATGCGGGTCGGACGACGTCTGTCGATCGATAAGTGGGTTGCTCATTCGATTTGGTGAGCTTGGCTGAAGATTGAAGATCTACCCAGCAGTTCGACGCCTTTGACGCGACGAACGAGTTCATTGAACATACACGACTCTGAAGTCTCTTCCGGTTGTATCTGTGTTCAGTTTGCACTCGCGAAGGAATTGTTCTGGATTCACGTGGTCGTCGGCGTCGTCGGTCGATCGCTCGCGCTCGTCGATCGGTCAGACGTATGGGACCTCCTCGACGGTACGATCAATGGTCGAAGCTGGAGATAAGCTCTCAGTAGCCGCTGAAAAAAAAAGTGTGTGCGATGTGAAAAGAGAACTTTGACTCGTTTATGTAGATTCGTCCAGACTTTCTGCTGTCGGCTTCCCACGTTCCTACTCGGCCTGCTCTTGCATACGGGGACGCAGTAGCAGTCGTTACCCGACAAGCGAACTGTAGTAAATATGCTTGTCAGGAATCCTTTTCTTCTTTGTCGATGACATGCCGCGTGAACAATGGCTCTATTTTCGCTCATCGCCGCCACGCTACAGAAATATGTGATATGGCGATAGATAATTCACTGCCATGCAGTAAAGCCTTGTGATCTGGATACCTTGATCGTTTCTGATATCTAGGTTTCGGTCGTTCTTTTTGTCGTAGCTTGACGAATGGAGTAGGATCGACGTCTTTCCGCGATAATCTTCTGATAATTTGTGAAGCGACGAAATCCGTGAAGGTGATATCAGAGCCGGACGGTGGGAACGCGGTTTCGGCCCTGAGAAATCAAATTGGAATGAGGGAAGGAGACGGAAACGATTCCATCTGAATGTTTCATGTCCTAATGGCGGGGACAAGATCATTATTTATAATATCATTATTGCATATATGTTGAATGAATTGGTTCCACCGGACAATTTCTCCGGACAGTCTTCGGCCTCTCGGAGCACGCGACGTTGATTTAGCGGTCCGCTAATTGTGATTTTCATACTAGGAGAAAAATCGCATGCCGTTCGCATTCTTGGAGGCACAGCCCCTGAGGGTCGAAGACGCGCACTGATCCAGTAGTATTTGAGTGTGGCACCCTTGCTGGCCTCTCTACTTGTTGCGTGTATCACCGTGACGACTTTCCTGCCCTACAAGAAGCCTCGGAATAAAATGACGCATCGGATGGAACGGCGGACGAGCCGTTGTGGAAACCGCTCGCGGGCGTGCCATACCGCCGGTGTGGTCTGCAGGGCAAACGTGGAACTCCCCGTCTTCGTGGTTGGTCCTCACGAGCTCAAGATACGCGTGGCTTTCAGTGGCGCCGGTAACAGCTGACGAAGGTGTCAATACCGTGTGGCCAGAAGATCTTCTCTTCTAGGCGGCCGTCGACAATCGAGGGTTGATTGGATGACTCTCAAAGCTCCGGTAGGAGGGAGTTGCAGCGGAGAAATTTCGGGCTTAGGGGAGGTATGAGTAGCAGTAGCCGAAGTGGATGCCTCCCTTGATTTTCTTCACTTTCTGGCGCCACCGAAGGCGAGTCCGCTTGTCGAGGAGGCCCTCGCTCTAAACGATGGCGGAATTCCCAATCGAGAGTCTAGACTCTCGGCGAGGACGGGAGCAGAACGCATGGCAGGATTTTCCAATTTCGAGCTAGGGGATCTAAGAGAAGCTCCCGGACTTCTGTTGGATACGCACGGGTGTATCGGGTCAAATAAATGAAAAGAAGATCATCAGGTGATGATAACCCACAACAGATGTCACCCGCGATATTTCACTGGAAGATGGTGAGGTCCACGCTCCGCGCCTCAGAAGATGATACCGCTGAAGCTGCTGACAATATTAAACGCCGGGCGCATTTGGCAGTTACGCCTCTCCTTCGGAGGGGCAATGCGATTGAAGCTTCAGTGACATTCCGTTCGTTTACTGAACACTCGGGCGGGGCACACGTCGATCTCGACAGTAGAAACTCGACTAACGATGAGCGACGGGGCTAATTGTAACATTCGATCCAACGGAGGAATGTCATCCAAGACTCGTCCCTTGTTGGCGCCGTTGATGTTTGTTGCCTCAGATCCGATGTGCAGCAGCTTTTGTGCCTCAGAACGTCTCGGTCGGCCCTGGACGGCCGCACGTCTCGCTGAGCCTTTCGTGCCTCAGAACGTCTCGGTCGGCCCTGGACGGCCGCACGTCTCGCTGAGCCTTTCGTGCCTCTTCAACTCTTCCCTCATACTCCGCCCCTCCGAATTTCCTCGACTTCGCCACGGCGCGAGAATTTTCTCACGGACAGCTCTCCAACCCTATATGGGGGTTCTGGCTCACGAGTATCACGAACGCTCACGTCAGCCCCCACGTTCGATTTGCTGGAGGGTCCACGGATGCGCTCTAGGCATCAGGGTCTCTAAGCCCATCGCGCCTCGGGTTCCGACCCGGAGTTCAGCTGATGTACTTACATTGGTCCGGCGGAATTTCGTGACGGTCCCAACGGAGTCGACGTCAACGCTGATAATGACATGGACAGTAACTGTAGATGACGCTCGTTCGGCACGAATTTTTCTTTCCCTAATAAGCCGTATCCTAGAAATCGATTTCGGAGAGGGTGCGGCGTCTGAGATTCCATGAGCTCGAGGTCGGGTCCGGTCTCAAGGGAAATGTCCCTGATCCCGAAGTGATCCAGGCAGGTTCCCGGGCCCCGGACAGTCTCGATTCTCAGTGAGAGCATTCAGGTATCGCACTCGAGGTCAATACGTGTATCTCCGAAGAAGCTTCATACATATGCTTCGGGAACTCTGTAGACATGCGGAAGCTTCCCGAAAAAGTCAGGCGCACCTCCGGTCGAGGTATTCGGGCCGCGTCGCAGTTCCTTTTTTCTGCCGAAGTCCACCGCCCACAACTCCGTGTTGACGAGTTCACAGACTTCGTGGGGTTGCGACTTCTCGCGATACTCTCCTTCTGCTTGGGCTGCTGCTGGTACGACGGCTTCTGCTTCGTCGGACCAACCCTCTCCCAGCTCTTCGGCGCGCGGCAATTCCTTCTGCTTCAGTTCGGGCCTCCTGACGGTGCGGGGCGTATCTGTCCACAGTGGGTGCGTGTTTTTACGGCTGGCTTTCGTTGCGTATGTCATGCTCCGAGAAGAGTATTTGAAAAGCAGTGTGTCACTCGAGTGTGAATCTCTCGTTCTGGATTAAGTGCTCTGAGAGCGGTGCGATCAGCCCCTCTCTTCAACTCAGCTGGTCAGCCGGCCAGCGGTGTCGACGACGAAAATCTACGAGCACAATGTCGGATTTGGTGCAGAAGATGGTGAAGACCGCAATCTCGGTCTCGGGCTCGTCTACACGAACTCTGCCCGCCCCTCCCGCGCCCTCCTCCGCCGCAGCCTCGAGCTCGAGCCCGAAGCAACTTGTGGTCTGTCGTCAGTGGTGGAAAGTGTGTTGGGTCTACGGAGATCAGTACAAACAGTGCCGCCAGCTGTATCAGGCGCAGAAGCGCATCTTAGCCAAAAGTACCCAACAAACACCTCCGGGTTCGAGTTCCGACGGCACGATGGCCGCGAGTAGCAATGTGAATGTGCCCGCCGCCGAAACCGATAGCGGCAACGATAGTGCGAGTACGTCAGCGACCCCGACAAAAACTGTCAGGAAACGGACATGTGGATTGCTCCAACAACAAGTTACAGAGTGAGTTTCCAACATGGTATCTTCCATCGATTCACAAAACTCCCTCAAGACCTGCGAGAGTTCGACTTTTCGCCGGGATTTAGCTTAAGCTCCTTCGGAATTATTTTTCTTCCTATTACCTTTCCTCGTCGGGACTCGGTAGAATCTTTGCGGTGGTGTGAGGTGGTCGCAGCCGCCCGTGCGTGATACAGCAGCCCACGCTGAATTCACGGTCGCGGACTCACGTTCATATCACGAGAAGGGAAATATCGGGATCGAGCGAGAAAATTTTTGGTACTCCTCATGATTCTCGCAGACGATGCTGACGAAGTCGATAGACGAAGGGGAAAGAACGAAACGAAAATCTCACGGAAGTGTTGAGCTATTACGAACAAATGAAAACTATTACAAGTCGATAAGAGCACAGTGTGAGCTGTGAGGCTCGATGCTTCGCTGGTTTTCGATGCCGCGAGATGATTTTTCTTCGTTCGTTCCTTCCTTCCGTCCGTCCGTCTTCGTCGCTCTCTTGATGCGCGCTGTTCTTCTACCAAGATCGTGTCTACGAATGTGTGCGGTTGCTTGTCCGAGTGTCTTCGAGTGGACCTGAGACGCGGCTACCAGATGGCGTCGGCGGAAATGTCTAATTGAGCCACTGAAGTTTCAGAAGATCTTTCTTGACGAAGAAAGATGGCCGACCACTCGGTAACGACCGCCCGACCGAGCGTTCAGTAGAACGCACGAGAGAGACCACCGAGGAAAGCCTTACCTCGTCTTCACAGGCGTAGCCACATCTTGTCAGGGTTTTTATTTCACCTCACGAGGTGGGGACGATTGACCACCCGAGGGAAAAGTGAAAAAATCGGGCCGCTTCGCCGCCTCGATATCGCGAGCGTTGTGACGGTCGGAAAATCTCAGCACTCGTAGACTCTCATTCCGGATCAGATGATGATGGGAAAAGACGAATGGATAGACTACTCGGTCAGCGATGACGGTCTCGGTTCCCTTTTTGTGGCTTCCCTGATCTTTACGACCTATCCGGTAGCTCGACCATATCGGAGCAGCCGGGACGATGCTTGTGGCGACGGCAGCGACGCTTCGGAACGGACTAGCGGCGGTCCAGGCAGCGTCTTTTCGTTGAATAGACAAAAGAAGACGACGACACTTTGTGATGCTAAACACTGCACACCGTCGGCTGCATACCCGACCATCTTTGCTATGTCCGCGCCGCAATCAATAGCCGACCTTTTTAACGCACACACAAACACCCGCTTGGAACGGCTATTCTCTTGGTGAACGTCAGGGGGAACGGTCGAAGAAACAAAAAAATCCGCTTTTCGTCTTCATCGGCCGCTGCCGTTCGGGACCACGTCGGAGTTGGTCCAATGCTATGTACATAATTCTATCGGCGGCCGACGTGGCGCTTCGTCATTACGCTCGGAATTCGACGTGGTGTCCGTCGAGGTGTTTCTCCTCGCTAATGGCATTCTCAGCCGACTGAAATTTCGTTACGGTGGGAAGAACAGAAACATAGCCCCCCGATCCGGCCTCCCGACCGAATCGAGTGCGTGTCAGTTCGAACTTACGCTACGGAATCGATCGTCGCTCGGTGCTGCCGTAGAACATACAACAGTCTTGTGTCATTGTTCGCTATCGCAGATTTCGTTTATTTATGTTTTATCGATTTTTTCCGAGGCGATTCCATCACTTTATCACTCTGCTACTTTTTTTTCGCTCGGTAACTTCGACAGAAGTGTCAGATGTTGCTGCTATCGTCAGTGCGGCTGCCACCGATACATGATATCTGTGGATACGAAAGCGACGTCGACGGCTACAACATCTCCTTAAGCGACCGTATGCGGCAGTAAACAGAGCAGATTCCATAGCACCTCGCTACGGACGTGAAGTTCTTTTCTTTACATTCGTCGCCTTTAAAGACTCTTCCTCTTCGCGATTCCTTCTGTTCCTTCGCAGCTTTTCGCATCCCAATCTGCTTCAGCAGGAGTCGGAGCCGACATCGCCACGACTGCGGTCGATGCTGCATCAGCAAGTGAAACCGTAGAGCGGCCCGATCTCACCTCGCTTAAGAGACGAGCTGATTTCGGGGCCGAGAGAATTTACTGAAAGCCGGCTCCGCTTTTACGCTCATCTCATCGGCTCCGGCGCTCTTGTTGGCAAATTCGAAGAGAACTTTGGTGCTGTCGAACAAACAAATCTATCCGGGAATGCTAAACGCAATCAGATTCCTTCCGCAGATTGAGATGATTGTCTCCGGCGGCCGATCGATTCAGAGCGGAAAATAACAGGAGCGAATCGTCAGAATTTTACATTTCACTCCGCAAACGAAAAGGAAGAAGGCCGATAGACTTCCATGATACTGAGAGATACACTTTCCACCTTTTATCTCCCATCGAAAACTCGAGAAAGAGAGAAATGTGCCCAGAAGGAAGACGGCCGCCACGAAGCGATTTGAGTATGTCGTTTGTTGTTATCAATCCCCGACTTGAGAGGGTGCATCTCATAAATAAGTCGATTTGCATTCACTGAATCAGAATGCCGAAACAAACTCAGCGGGTCCCGGTGAGTCGAATTCGGTCCCTCTCCTTCCGCTGTGAAATCCCACCGAGTGAAACTGAAGCATGGGTGCTTTGATGGAGTCCGAGCACGAGAGAAACCTTGGGACGAGAAGACTTGCCGTTCTGATCCGGTGCCATCGCAATCATTTCACTTATGGCTTCGAGAATGCTTCCGAATTATCGGGATTTGCAGCTCCGAAATGGGTCCTGATGTACCCGGTGCTCCCCATTGAGAGGAGCTTCTATCTTGCGCTCCGAACGAAACTCGATTTGTCACTCTCGGTGAGAACATGGATTGTTGCCGATGAGGAGATTCGCTTGCACGTGATCCACCATAGCCATCCTGGCCGCTCGGATCACCGCGGTAGTGCGATCGCTGCGGCTTCACCTGGCGCTGGCTAACATGTTTTTCGATTCTTTTCGTCGAGAGGCCCGGCCGCGGCCTTCGTCGACTTCTGCACTTCTGCATATCGTTGTACGTCGACGTTTGCCGTCGGTCGACGTTAACTGGCGGCCAGCACAGGAGTTCCGCGACCAGCCAAGCGACGGACGGGCGGTCGTTCGGACCCGTCAGACCCGTCGAGGGAACACGAAAGCGCACGCACGCGATAGACATAAAGGAAAGCGAATCGATCGAGAGAATCCGTCGATTTAGTCTCCGTGAAGCTCCTGGGAAAAATGAAAATTCCCAATTTGCTTCCGAGGAAACTCGTCCCGGAGTCGAGCCGAGTGAATTTCCGATTCCCTTTGCGATGAAATCTGAAAGACATCTTCTACGGAAGGAGAATCCCGAGCGGGGAGAGCATTTTGAGGACTCCGCGGCAGACGTAGCTATACGTCGGATGGGTCCGCGACAAGTGCACACCGCGTCGACGGATTTCAGCTCCACGATGAAGCTCTATTGTTCTTGCTGCTCCTCTTGGCCTCTGCAGAAGATGAAGCATTTTCGCCTTCTCTCGGGGAAAAAGAACGAGGAGAGGAAACGAAAGAAAAAAAATCAAAAACAGCCATAGAATAGAAGGATTTTTCTCACACAGAGATGTTTAAATCCCTTCGGTTTGAAAGACGAGTCGACATGGGGTAGAGCGGAAGACTTGCCGAAAAGTCGTTCGTTCAGCCGTCATTTCTGGATACTGACGGATCTTTTGACGCCGATTTCGAACACCCTTGTCGCGAAAAAACCGGGTGCTCAAGCTCATAGACTAGCTGCGAGCTTTTCATTCCTCGCTTGCTTTCCTCTGCTTTCGCCTCCCCTCTGACCTGCTCGCACGGTAAGACATTCTGCCGATGAAGATCTTCGGGAGACCTCCTCGATCCAGGCGTCACTTGTCGCTCATGATCCAATCTCGAGAGAATCTTCTCCGGCTCGGCGATCCTCGATTTCCTCCGCGAGATCGCAGGAAGGATGCAACCATCATTTTTGGTGTCGAGATACAATGTTCAGTCGTTGCTCTGATCTCTCGTTGAACATGCCGTGAGTAGGTTCCGATCCGACCGCGTTTCTTCAGAAAAACTCTAAGACAAAAGCCCCGCTGCTTTCTATGTTGTAAACAGAATGAGCTTCGGCTCTTCTCAAAAGCTCACCAGGCCGAATGATTCGTGCCTGAACGGCGTCTCTCTTCGCTCACGTGCTGGAAGTCCGCCGACCGGAGGTGTTACGGAGAACCGAGACGGGATTTTTTTCGATTAGTAGAATGCCCGCTCACTCGCACTCTCTGTTTCGCTCTCGATGGGGAAGAGCTGATGTCAGCAGACAAATAATAATCGGAAACCAGACGGCACTTCTCTTCCCGAGTCTGATCTTCCTGTAGACCAAGCTCTCGACTCTCGAGAGACGATCTATGTGGTTTCCTGCGCGATTTCATGAATGCGCTCGACCGCTTTCATCGGCACTATCCATCCAGATGATCGTTTCGCCTGTGATTTTGCCGAATGACCGAGGAACCCAAGGAGTGGACTTCTGGCCGTAGAATCCAGAAAGCTGACTTCCGTAGCAGGGAAACTGTTCATTCGAGAACTGCCTTGCTGGTCGCCCCGCTTAGTTCAGTAAGTCACCGAGCATGACGAAGACGAAGAGCGTGCTGGCTCCTCCCGCTATCAAAAGTGTCGCACAGAAGCCTCTTGGAGGAATTTCGTCGGGGGTTAAGACTGTTTTCGGACAATGCTCAAATATTTGGAGTTAAGCTCTCTCAAAAGCCGCCCATGTCCACTTCTTCTTCCTGCTTGTTGCTGTCGAGCTTCATCTTGAGCTCCTCATGCCAGCGGTCGACGCGGCGGTGGATTGGCGCTGTCGGCGGCGATGGAGGCGAGCGAGTGTTTGAGGAAGCCGTTGAAGGCCAGCTGAAACCTCTTGCTAATCGAGGGGTACCTCGGCGACGGGCTGGCCCAACTTAGGTGAGCCAAACAACTTGTTTGAACTTGCGTTCGAACGGTCTTCGACGGAGGACTCGAGCCGTAATTTTCATAGAACAGACCCCTCCCCTCCCCCGTCACTTCTCCACCCCATATCTACAAGAGGCTCACCCTCTCCATTTTGGATGGAAGCCACCAGACGCCGTTATTCGTCGAATTAGTCGCGCAAGAGTCGCTAAGAGAAGGGAATAACGCCAATAATAATCTTGCGAACCGATCGCACTACCGCATAGACGAGCAAAAACTTAGAGAAAAGAAAGGAAGAAACTACAGTGAAATTGTAAAATCAGCATCCGGTGAGAAACTGTGTTGGTCACGACATCCGTGAAAAGCAATGCAAGAAAAAAAAATTCTCCCACACACGACACGAAGTGTAGACAATTAATGAGAGAAGATTCCGTTCCGGTCACATGGTGAAGAACGTTCCGAGATTCGCCGCAGCTCTACATTATTTTCCCGACCCGTCTCTGGTGTCCGAATATTTCACGAATACTTCATGATGCGGGGTGGGTTCTGCCCTCGGAACCGATTGTTCAACTTACATTAGTCATCATCAACCCTGATCTTAGAACTGGAATCGATTATGACGGTCGCAGGGAATCAGTGGCTCAGCCTGATTACGCATGCCAGATAATTGTTTCATGGAGCCGGACAACAACGAAGAATGAGATCCCGCGCGGCTCCTGATCGATTTGCCATTTCGCCTTGATCCGTCGACGATACAAACCCCGACCCAGCGATCAACAAACTAACCGACGCACGGGCCGATGACGCGCGTATCGCGTACACGACGATGGTCGAGGAGACATCGCTCCTGGCGCCTTCCGTAAATGTTGTTGCTCCTGCTGGTAGCGCGTTTCGAATCTGAAAACCAGGATACGATTCGGCGCCAGTAGGATCACTACTGAGTCGGTGACCGGTACCGATCAGTGTATCGTGACCGTCGCTCACTCCACATTCGCGTTCATCCACTCTTTCTTTCTATCACTCACTCACGCACTTGCTCGCTCACAAATACACGACAGATAGGTAGCCACACAATAGCTGAAACCCCACTCCGAGCCCCAATGGGAGGCCCCCGCGTGAAAACAGGTTCGCTACCACCGACCGTCGGCACTGGGAGCGCGCTCGATGCCGCTGGTGAGTTAAACCGCCACCGCATCGGCGAGCATGCTAGTCGGTCAGTCTATGCGTCTTCCCAGTCGGTGAGCGAGTCAGCGCGACCGTGGGCTACGGAGCGAGTTAGAAGTTAAGAGCTGCGGCTGGGGGACGATCTATGGATTTCGGCCACAAAGGACAGACATATGGCGGACTAGTTCTCGGGCGGACTTGTCATTGGATTCGCTTTCTTCTGCCGACGAAACGAGACAACCACGACGAAATCATTGACTGTGAGAAAAAATCCCCTCAGCATTCGCTCCGCGCCGGCAAACAGAATATTCGCGTTCGTATGGTTCCCTCATTGATCCATTCAGTTTTCTGAGACCGGCTGCGAGAGAAAATAATAAATATTGAGTTCAGTTTCCACCTTTGAGCTCATCAGTCAGCGAATCGGTCGGACAGACAGAAAGCGGCGGCGGCAGAGCTCGAGTTCCAGTCTTGCCTTCTGGGGGCGGCGCGGCTTCTCTCGCTTCCGATGAAGCTCTGAATCCGGATTGTTTGGGGTTGCGTTACAAAAAGTCGACAGCTCTGCCTGAACGAATTTCTCATGCGAGTTAGGTAAAAGATCGTTTGCCATCAAAGACTCGGAACTCCTGTCTGGGAGCAGCCCGAGATCAGGCATGATGGTGAGGTATTCATTCAATGTTCGCTTCGCGCCGACGCTTGACGACATTCGGCGAGGTTGCGGCGACGCGCGTCAAAGAACATTTTCGCCGGAAGAATAAAGCTAATCCGTCTTTTCTTTGACGGAGTTCCTCTGCCGGCTCGGTTTTCCTTGTACGACCGAGCGACTGAAGAGGTATATTAGTGCCGCAACAAAAGGACGCCCGAAACAAAACCACACCGACCTGGCTGACTGCCTTTTTGCTTCTTTGCTCGCTCACCGACTTCCCGGCTAATGATTGTCGCGCGCGCAAGCGAGCTCCACGTCGTCGTCTTTCCGACTTCATTTCGAATTTCATTGCTCCTGTTTCGCATTCAACCGATCACTCACGGTTTCTCTCGATCTTCCCGTGATTCCGGGTTATTCACTCCGTGATCACCCCGTGATCACCCCGTGTTTCCTCTCCGCTCCGCCGTCGCTCGGAGAGCTCTGGAATCAAAGTTTCTCCGGAAGTTGAGCTCGGACTTTCCGAAGTCCGTCAAAGCTCATATTCAATTTCCGCCAGTACCTCGAGGCCACTGTCAGCTTCGCCTTGAGCTTGTGTCCGTTTTGACGTCGGATGCAAAAGTCTCCAACACCGTGGGTTCACTTGATGTGATCAGTAGAAATTCAATTTAGCTTTCGGCTCTCTGTGAAACTCTGTCAGATGTCGGCCGTACGGACATGACGTGTCCAGATCGGCTCGCTTGCGTTAGAAAGCGTTTTCTTGTTAGCGGGCGCATTCGGAGAAAAGGCCCCTGCAAGCGAAAAACACGGAGCCGCGTAGACGGGCGGACACTTTTTCTAACAAGAGCTGCGTAAACGTTAACCGCTGTCGCTTCGGTAATCACGAAAAATTAAACGTCATATTAACATGTCGTGGATTTATGTGCGCTAATTTATATTTGCGCCTTCATAGCATGTAATTGATATGTTTCTGCCTCTTTTGGTCAGTTGTCCCGCTTCACCTGGCTCGGCGGGAACTCTGCCTCACTCGCAGAGGGCCTGTCACCACTAAGTACCGATTGAAGTGCGGTTGTGTATATTCTCTTCTATCTTCTGAGGCGCTATCGAGTCACTCGTTCGCTCCAGCTGTCGGCAACCCTTGAAGATGCATCGAGCGCTCCGATCGATCGAGCTCGGCTATCAGCGAAACCGCCCTTTGGTGCACGAACGGTGTCTGAGCTGATCTTCCGAATTTTCGGTCTGGGCTCGGGAGTCGGAGAGACTGATCAATATCTTGTTGAAACATCCTGGACACTGTCCGTCCCGAATGACCCGCGCTCAGAAGGCTGCGAAATCCGATCAGAGGAAAGAAGGCGACTTCTGGCGATACATACTATCTGGGCTTGATTGCAATCCCCGCGGGTTCCTGTGGGTGCCGCGTGCTGCTGTCACGATGAATCTATTGGATGTTGGCAGAATCGCATCATATTGTTGAAAGCGGGAACGGGAAAGAGAACAGGGGAGACGAAGAAACATAACGAGGCTACTATTATTAAAGATCACGACAAGCAGCGACATGTAAGGCGCAGGCTATTGCCGCCCTTGGTTACATTAGCAATTTAACAAGATTTATTATAAATGGCAGGCTCACCAACCAATCAAGCGGGTCCGATTTGAAAAATGATCAGCTTAAATATGGTAGCTATAAATTCTGTCGATTCAAAACCATATAAAGAATAATCCGCCGCGATCTGGTTTGCCTACGGGCTTCGATCACGAGCGGATAGAGAATTTCATGGCGTCGAGCGACTTGTCTAAAATTCCCTCGCCCGAAGTCGTACCAAATTGATTCAGTGGTTATTATGAATTAAGTAGCTTACTTCAATCACGGCTTGCCGGACGCAATTAGACGTTTCTCCCAGAGCGTTTTCCCCTCTTCATTGAAACGAACTCACCGAGCGTATGATCCATCGGAAGCGAGTCACACCGCCGCAACCTATCCGTCTCTCCGGATAGATCCGTCCGTCGATCTATCGGACTGTCCCTTATCTTCGAAGCGTTCGAGCTCTGGAAAAAACGACAGCTGACAGCAAGAGCGAAGAAATTCCAGTCCGACTGTTGTGGAGCGCGCCGCTCGGTCGTTCCGGAGAATGCAAAATCGGCTCCTCATTTGTCGTCTTGCTGCTTCTGCTTGAGCCGAATTCGCTATCGTCGGTTTCATAGCTACTGTTGGGATAGTTGTTGACTCGAGCGGCAAGCTCTGACCGCGGGCGACCGATTTGTCCGCATGGACTTTTCAATTTTCCCGTTCTTTTTCGATTCCCGCTCTGCTGTTAACGATTTGCTCTTGGGCAGAGCTTGTGACGGCAGCCACAGCAGCGGCTCGCTGGTGTCTCGAAGATGGATGTCTCGAGAATAACAACAACGACAACAACAAGTGAATTTAACATTTGTGTCTGTTCTTTTCAGGTAAGTGGCCGTCGTCGTAACATCAGCGGCACACGCGTCTAAGCTGTGCTTATCGTTTCGGAAAGGCGTTGGCCTGACGTCGGCGTAGCCCTGCTGCTCATTGCCCATTTATAAGCGCCAGGACCTGTGTGTTGAAAAAGCTGCCGAGCAACTTGATCAAGAACTTCCGCGCACCGGAACAAGCGATTCTTATGGCCAGTAAAGCAAGCCGCTCGACAGACAGACAGACAGTCAATCCACCAGGCCGTTATGTATCAAAATTATTATTTTTCCGACAGCCGACTTCATAGACTGCCGAAAGCGGTGTTTGACATGATGGAATTTATATCGCGAAGCAAATTCGTATGTGGCGATCTCATAGAACGCATGCGCTAGCATTTCTCAAGGAACATCTGATGCCTTGTGTCGCCTCGAGACGGAGTAGAATCGACAGCCAGCATCGACGGCAGGATACGACGGTGGACGCTGACCGGTCGTGACTGGGCATTTGGTTAAAATCTTCCTGTCCGAAGAGAAGATTGCTCCTTAAAGAACGAACAGAAACAACGAGGGGAAAAGCGACTTGACGGAACAGCTCCGCGTTCGACCACGGTCAGACTCTGTTGTTTCCTCGATCGGGACTCGCCTTGTGACTCGGCGTCAGGAGAGGAGACATCAATGGAATCATTTGGGGTCGGCACGGGCGTTCTCCCCCGCAGGATTCCGATTCCCCAAATGTCGGAGCGGCACGATCCTACCTGAGCGGTTTCCGGACCGAGGGCGCGGAGTTAATTCCACCGATCGGGACGATGGGCTGATACTCGGTTTACCTTACTGGGGAACTGGCATGGAGGGCGTCTTGAGCACCGCAACGTTTTTCTCCCGCAATCCGTTCCTCATCCCCAACGCGGCTCCGTGCGCTCCTTCTGTGTTCGGGTCGTTGTTGTTGTTGATGTTGTTGTTCTGCTCTGCTCGACACACGACAAAGACGGTGAACGATATTTTCTTCAGCAAAGGTAAAAAGCGCGATGGGGACACAGCACGCTTCGCTAGCATGATCATAAATTCTCGTTTAGTCGTAATTCTTCGCTACGAAGCTCTTCTTTCATGTTGTGCCTTCTCTGCTACTTGCGCGCCTACCTCGAACGCGGTATTTTCTGTCCATTCGCCTGTATCGTCGATACCTCTTTTCGATCGGTGTCTCTCGGCTCTCCTCGATTTTAGTGCTGAGACGCTGACGTACCGACATTTTCCTTTTCGGCGAGCCACCCAATAATGAAAAACCTAAGTTCCGTCTCCCGCTCGGGGATCGCCATCCAGTATTTCGGGGAGTCCCGGAGCCCTTTCGTGAGTCCCGTGAGTGTCGCGTGTTCCTTGGTGTCCACAACGCCGACGCGCATTCAGCGACACCGGACTTCACAGAAAGCTACAGGACGCTGCTTCTAGAGAATTAGAGCACTTCGCACTTAGTCACCCTGCTTTGAGAAAACGATGCGGAGCACGCCCTTAGCGATTCGTTATGCCGGCTCAACAGGGCTAATGCCGTTAAGCCTGTTTAGGAGATGACGGCTGAGACTACGGTCGATTTGCAGTCTGTCATCAAGCTTGGCACCTCTTTCTTTCGAGGATCTTCTCCGCAGTGATCCCGACGGAACATCCCGGTCACACATTTGCTACAGCGTCGCGGGGAGCGCTCGAAAATTCACTGACTGTGCTGCCGAGTTTTTGCACCACTTGTTGCTCACATAAGTGGCTCCGAACTTGTTAGGAGCTTGAATTCTGGCTCCTGTGTCTTGTCGGAGTAGCTCTTGAATCCAAATACGTGTCGCCGCACTTATCACCGGCGCGAGCCGCTAAGGTTTAATATAGCTAGATGATTCTTCCTTTCGGTCTGGAAACTGCTATCTTTCGATTTAATGACCCGGTCGGTGGAGTGTGTCCGCCTCAGCGAAAAAATGTCGCCTGGTCGCTCGCTCGCGCCGTCGCGTCGTCGGGTTAAACGCTGTGACCCATGCTGCGAATTTAACGCATTTGGTATTCTCTTTTTTATCATTCGCCTCTCTTTCTTGTCAGCCGGAGTGAGCTTAATGATTTTGTGAGAATCGTCAAAGCACTAAAAGACGAAGAATATGACACAGAAGACGACGAGCGACACGCGTTCTGTACTTCATCAACAAGGCAAGCATGGAATCACGTGACTTTACCGTCTGATCTCCGAACCCTCCATTTTTTGTCGGCTCTTCTGGCGGGAAAAGCTGTGAACCTTGTCGCATCGGACGTTTCCTTTGTGGAGATCCGGCAGAGCCGGAAAAACGATATCACGTACGCGGTGGTGATGCTTCAGCGACAATTTAAAGCGTTGTGATGTGATAGATCGTTCCTGGAGTCGCGCCGTAATATTTCCGCGTCGGCCACGGCCGTGGCGGTGCAAGACGCGTCTGCACCAAACGCGATCGACGGAATGACTTTCATTTGTTTCTGATTCCGTTCGATCGCGACTCCTGAAAACACTGCGAGCGGTGCGGAGCAATCGGTTTGGCGATGGCCTCGTCCCGGTGTCGTCGTCAAAGATTTGTGAGTTGTGCGAACGCTCAGCTGAGGATTTCCGGTAATAGGGAAAGTTACCCTGAACGAAGGACTGCCTCTCCGATGATAATTTTTGCATTATTATCGTGCGGATCGACGACAATGGGGAATGCTCAGTGGGATTCTCGAAAGGTGAAGAACGTTCTGCCGTGTCACCGACCATTGGACACGTCGACTATTTTCTGCAATCCTACGACGAGTCGAGGAAGAATTCTTTGAGAGGGAAATTTCAGGTTTGAGGATCCCGAGAGATTCTCATCATTCGTCTACCGCGGCTGTCTTCGCGTTCGTTCCCATACAGGTGATACTTAGGGGCGTCCTTGGTGCGCGGGCTCAAATTTTCGAAGAGATGAAACAGGGAACAGGGCGTACCTCGGCCCCAACGACAAGCAGAGAAGTTTCGCGATGCTCCCGCGAACGTTGTTGTGCGTCGGTTCCTTTTCGGTTCGAGTCCGATGAGCCTCATCGTGTTGTTGTCTGCCCCTGATCAAGTCTCTGAAACGCTACCATGAGACGTCCATGATCGCTCGGATGTTGAGAACGCGGAATTTCAGTCGACGGTGACAGAACAGCACAACGTCAAACAAGTTCAGTCTTATTGTAAGTTGAATTCTCGTTATGCGAGCGAACGCGCGGACAAGAATGAGCTTGCGGTCTGAGAACATCTTTCAAGTTTTTCTCTTGTTAGGGATGTCGTCCTTCATAAAATAATGCTCAGCTTGCGTGTGACCAAACACGGGCCCTCTGCCCGAAGAGGCCGCCATCGACCGACCGGTCGGTCGTTCTTAGAGGCAGTGGTCGGTCTCTCCAGCTTCTCGTTCGCGAGTAACTCTTCTACGAGCTCCATCATTGGTCACGTGTGCGTGTCAGCTGCCCTTCGGCTATTCGAATTCAGCATCTCTTCTTCGTTTTCATTGAAACAAATCTAGTGAGTTCTTTGAGCGAGCGAGTCTCTTGATGTGTTTCCACCGCTTGTGTAGCAGCTGCAGCCTTTCGCTGGACGTGCGGTCGCATTAACCATGTCGGTGATTTCGGTGGCCGGCGAGATCTTTTTCCGTCTTGATATCAATATAGTGTTTTTTTCCTCGGTCCCAAACAAGCTCTTTGTTCGGGGTCCCCTGACTCGAATGAATTCATCCCTGATTGCGGCCGCATCCCTTTGAATACGTACAGGGATAAGTTCTATACAGGGCGAGAGGAAAAAACTCATAGAGGAACTTTCCCGCGACCGAGACTCAGGAATGATGCCGCCTCAGTTCTCTTTCATTCCCTTTGACGGAGTCATCCTTCTCGATGATGAAATCTGGTCGGTCTTGTGTGAGACCGAGACTTCGGATTTCGATTTTCGAATCACAGGGCGGCGAGAGAAACGCAGAACTGGAAGAAAGATTGGACTACCGACGCAAGCAGAAAATGATCGAGAAGTCGAGTAGAATATTTATGATGTCTTCGTGGCACCGTTTATCTACATAGGTACCTGGATGGCCGTCGCAGAAATTCGGCAGCAGGAAATTGTCAAAGCGAAAGAAGAAGTGCTCCCAATGCTTCAGAAAGATAGCGGATATCGATCGGTGGACAGCGATACTTCTACCGAGTTTTCCAGAAGTCCCCGAAATTCCTCCACCCTCGATTGATGTACTTTATGAACTCGTGATTCCCTTACGACCCTGTACCGTTGCTCATTGCTCCCATGACCGGATAAGCGACATGCTGAGGGCGTTGTTCCGGAGCTCCGATAGCGGAACGAGTCATTCGATCGAGAATTCACCAAACCGGAGCTATCGGGACCCAGTCTTCTCGACTTTCCCCGCGTGTCGTTCACACTGTCGATTCGATTGGTTCTGCTTGCTGATACCGATCGTTTGACTGCCTGCCTGTCCGACTACCGAACCTCAGCTCGCTGTCGTCGTCGTCGCCGCACAGTCGCAACGAGCTGCGTCCGACGAAGATCGATCCGGCAGTATCGCGGTCAAGTATGTCGAAACAGGTAATCGAATGCGAGTTTCGGATTTTTGTTGCAATTCAATGCGATTCTCGGTGGGGACGACTCAATTCATCGATCACTGCATCGGATCGCCGGGCACCTTTCTGTCGGAGCGTAATGACACCCTACGATAGAGCACGACGTTCAACTTCAGAGCATTGGTAGGGGCTACGGCAGCCAGGGCTGTCAATCGACGATTTTATTTTGTTGACTTCTATTGAGGGCCAATTTCTCTGCAAACAGGAGGGAAGCTTTCATCTCGCCAAGTTCGGCCAGTGTTTCGAGCAGCGTTCCCGGACACCTCCGTTCCTGGAAGAGCTTCTCGAGAGAGAACGACGCGATCTGGCTTCAGCTATCCCTGAGCGTCACCTCTTGTGAATGTTGTCGTTCGTCTTCGTGCACTGTTGATGATGCTCTCGAAACAGTGTTCGCAAACGCCGTAGTATCTCGCTCATTTTTTGACCGTCAATTTTCATTCCCGAAGTTCGATCGGCTTGAGTGTTTGTTCTCAGCGGAGCAGAGTGATTCACCATTGCGTCAAGGGCTCTCGTTGTTTTACTTCTTTTTCTTCTACCTGACAAAGTAGTAAGAGCACTGCTGTGTCCATCTGGCCATCGAAGGGCCGACAAACTGTATCGTCGAAACTCAATTCCAATCTGTGTTTCGCATCCGTCAAGTGCCCCGGCGAATAACATGGGTCGCCGTCCGGCTTGTCTTCCTAGATGGAATCGTTTATTTTGGCTCCGTCCCCCCGGATTCATATTCCTCTATTCTTCGTCCATGCTCTACTGTGGAAATTTCTGGCGGCGATCTCCCGGTCTGCTGCACCATGCCCTCGGATTTCCCCTGTTGTTCGGCTGGAGAGCTCGGTCCTCGGTGCGGAGTTCGCTCGTGAACCCGGTGGACATTGACATTCATAGCAAACAGTTTAGGTTGACGTGGGGGAATTTTGATGACTTCCACGCGACGACTCCGCTTCCAACAAAAACTCACGATAGCGTCGCTGCGACAAAATTGTCCGTCCAGGCGTTCTACGGCTCAGGCCGCAGATAGAATCTCGGACGTTTTTTCTTCGCTTCCTAACTCGTTCGTGACAAAACGGCCATTATGAGTCTTGAGCGGACGCCTCGCTTATTACTTTTGTCTCGTGAAATGGACTGTTGAGCTTCACTGACCGAGTCGACGCCGAGCGCCTGTCCGCGCGTCCGACGCGTCGGGGGTACGAACGGACAGATCGACGGCGAAATGAACAACGGCAAACACTCGAAGACCGGCAACAAGGCCGTGGGCAACGGCGGACATTGGCGTCAGAAGCACCGAGATTGACAGCTTCTGGCCTCGTACCTTGACATCCGTCCGACAACCTTTCAGCATAAGGTTCCGATGAAGCTGCCCGTACGTCGTCGTGGTGCCGAAGGCGATGGTGTCGGTGGTGGTGCCGTTCGAGTTCTGACTGACTGAGAGACCGGGAGCTTCACGCCTCTGCTGACAAAGGTTCTGATGCGAAACGAATTGTGACAGCTAGAATGGGGGAGCGAGTGCGTAAGAGAGAAAAGTGCCAAAGTAATCTTGTGCCGAAGCCATATTTGATATCGTTAGTTCGGTTCTCCTCTGCTGCATCGAAATTGTTCAAATTGTCATGAATTCATGACCGGGCCCGGCAGCATGCGAATCCGAGTCGGGGCACACACGCATCATTTTCTTCTCAGCCGAGTCTCAAAGACCCTCCAATTGGAACAGGTGCGCCGGCGGCGGTGGTGGTCGAGAGTTTCAACCGGTCTTCCGTCTCAAGGGAGTTCCGCGACTTCGGTTTCATCAAGGCGAATAACGGAGTTACGTATGTATATCCCTTAGTGGTAGAGAAGACCCCAACGAGCTCGGAATACTTCATGACGCTCTATTATAACCACAATATAGAGCTTCGTTCCTCGAAATTTATCGGCACTAGCACGCATGGCGTTTCAAGAGCAGCGATTCGGCGTCGCGACGTCAGGATCGTATCGTCCCGGGAGAAAATTAACCTGGACATAGATAAACTCATTGATGGTGTCGTCCCTTCATTTTTCCTGGAGCGTCTGTCGAAATAGAAGTCGATATTTCCATTCGTGGAGATGGTCGATCGGAAGGATCACTTGTCAAGATGTACCCGATATCAGATTTCGTTGGGGAGAGTCCGAGACACGCATCGAGAAAAGTAGACTTTCGTTCAACAAAAATTCTCTCCGCGTCTTGATTACTAGGCTATCAGGTCCATATAAGGATATAAGTATACGACTCCTCCAAGACGATCTAGGTATTCGGCTCTTCAGGAGAAGATACAAATATCTCGAGTCCGGGGCGCTTCTACCGTTGTTTCCGAAGGAAATAATAGGGACCGGAGCCATGGTTGGCTCGCTAAACCGAACAGGGTGGGAAACGGAAAAAACAAATTCCGAGCAAATCAGACTTTGAAATACTCCAATTTGTTTCTATCACGAGCCGATCGGTACGAAAAGTGTTTACCTAAGCGATTCCTGGACCTCACGAGAACGGCGCAGCGTTGCGAAGGACCTGCGAAGAAATTGAAAGCAAAGTGACGCGACAGATTGCAACAGTTATTTTTTCCGTCACGGAGGCATCCGACCCGACGAAAGCGACTGTTGAAAAGTCGCGTACGGTTCCCACGGTACTAAGAACGGTATCCTGGAGGCAGCGACGCGGTGGATCGCAACAATCGACCAGCAGCTGCCTACAGCACCTGACGTTCCTGTCGAATGGCTGAATGCTCTTTCGAAAATCAAGGTCTGCTCCGTTTGACCGTAACGTCAGCAATCGCTGATCCTGGCGAAGATGACGACGACGGCGGGACCTTTTAGTTTTGCGTCAGGGCTCGCGGGAGCTGTTTCTCAAGGAGGCGATCGAACGGATTAAGGGATTGTTGATTTTTAGTAGCGTTTGTTTCCGTCTGATACTCACTGAGAGTGAGGCGAAGCGGAGGGACTAGACAGACTTCTTGAAGAAATTGTGGAATCAGACCACCACCGCAGTTTCAGGGGGCCGAGCGCGACGCTCACTCACTTCGTTCTGCAAAGATTAGCTCGGAAGCTGACAGAAAGAACAGACGAACCGAAGAGCGGAGATACGGCGGAATCGTTTGCTGCTAGAGCGGGTTAATACGTAGCACGACGAGTGCGTGGGTAGTCGTGGTAGGCCACACTTGAACTGGACAAAATATGTAGGATTACGAGATTGATAGCGGGCATTGTAGCATTGACACCAGCGGCAGCGTAGAACAGTGTACTTGAACGGGAACGAGAAGAATTTTGTTTCGCACCAGCCTAGGATTCGAGTGGCTTGTCAATCAAGCGAGCTTTACTTCCGGCTGCTCAAGAATACAAAGGTCGGATCAGTTGCGGTAAATCCACAGAAAACTGCTTCATTTGCGAATGGAGTCAACGCTCTCTCTCTTGTCGGATATCGTGTGAGGAGTCTCTGCGGGTCAGATTCCCCTCTGTCCGAGCGTCCGTAAGCTGCGATTGTTTTACCTGAGCGAGGAAAATTGAATCTTCTCCGCTGAAAACAATCCGATCACGAGCGACTCTCCGCAGAACCAATTGTCCTTGGTCGACCCTTTGCGAAAGCGGAGATCTTCCAAAAAACACTGCAGAATGACGAGGAAGACGTCGACGTCCCGGAGGAATGGCGTCCCCCGCGGGTATATCGAGCGAGCTCCACTTATCATCGTGGATATTATGATCATCGAAGCGGGGGATTCCGCCGCGCCGTCGCCTCGATCGTTCCTTCCAAACTTGATCCTCTGATGAGCACATTAGGCGGTACGACTTATCACGCCGGTAAACATTACGTGCAGGATGAGAATATTGATGTGAGAATAGAAATGACAAAACATAGATCGGGCGTTGCGATCTTGCGCCGGACGACTTGTCTGGCTCGATTGTCGGTCGGTCAGTCGAGCTGGTCTGTCAGCCAGCCAGTCAACTAGCGGGCCGTGAGTGAGTGAGCGAGGAAGGAAAATCGGAAAGAAATGTGCCTGGCCCCCGTGTTCGAAGATCTTCATCCTCTTCAGGCAACACAATAGGATTATAAGTTGCGCCATTTACCTCTCCGAATAGCGTGCTTCTCCTGTATCTATTTGTTGTCCGTTTGTTGAGGAATTGACCCGTTGCCTGGCCGCCTGCGCCAATGGGGTTGGGACTTGTGGCGACTCGGCTAACGCTTGCCACCGGGTCGACTGGATTGGACAGCTGTTCGGTCAATCGATCGACCCTGCGGCAGGTCGGTATTCGGGATGTTTGAAGGAAGCGAAGGGAGCGAACTTGAGGATTCAATTATTTTTCCCCGCCCCGTTCCCCCTTCCGAGTCCGATAAGGACACAAACTCGAGCAGGTCGTAGCCCTTGGGGCCGGCTCGGCCACGAACGTAGGAAGAAATCGCCCGCCCTCTTACGGCATGGCTCAATGTCGTCGTTGTCGCTGCTTCTCCTTGCTCGATAGTCGGAACAATCAGCTATCAGATTTTCGGTTTCATGGCGCGAAAATTAGCAAAAGCTCAAAAGAAGTTTTCGGCTGAACGGACACGGATACTGACACACGCACGGTAGAAATCCGACAGTTGAACCGCGACTTCGACGCTTACCGCAACAAGCGATGACGACCACTATGGTTGGCGACGAGCGGCTCTCGCAGAAGAGCTCTGATTTATTGAACAGGGCACGCTGCCGCCGCCGCTTCCCTCTGTTTCCATCCTTCCTTCCGCGCTGATGCTTTTCTCGGACGCTTCTGTCTGTAATGGGATTTGTTTTCGAGGCGGATCTCAAGTAGAGGCTAATCGTTCAATGGACCGAGAACTTTCCTTGTTCAGAAGCGGAACAACGAAGCTTTTGATTTTTTCAACGTTTCTCGTAATAAAAATCTCGAAGCCCATTTTGTACCTTTTCGAAGTCGATCGGTATAGCGGCAGCCGAGATCGGGGGGCTCACAGGTCCGTTCTCGAGAGATCGACCCGCGACTTTTCTGGGGTCCTGAGTCTTCTTCCCCGTTGGCGGGTTCAGTCCGTTCAGGAATTTCGGAAGTGTCCCCGAGATTCTGATCTTTGAAGGTAATTTCTCGAGAATAATTGGCGCAATGAACACGACCGAAGATTCTGTCCATTTGTCTGTAGTTAGCGGCAGGCCAAAGTGCAGCGGGGAATTTATCCATAATTCATGCGACGACTGAATGAGAAGCGAGAACAAGAAGCTGGGCTTCGAAATGATCAGATCACGACCTGCAACGATGCTCATAATATCCGATACGATTATCGTCGAGTAGGAGTACGGCTCCGCGCGTCATCACGCTGCCGTTGTCTCGTCGCCGCGCTGTACGCAGTCTGAGGCATAGAGAATATTCGGAGAAGTAATGGCTGCGATGAGAACGATCAGGTGACCCGATCGTCGCCTCCCTGATCTTTTAGCGGCTGCTGACGCATCTGCTTTCCGAAAAGCTGACCACACGATCATCAAAATCCGCTCACGGAAAATCGGAAGCTTTTTTTGCTTCTCCAGGAGTCATTTCGTCCGGTTTCAGCCGAATTATCAGCCGCGAGCACGAAATACTGCGCCCGGCTGCCTTCGCTTTGCACGTAAGCGACGCCGTTGGCGGAATCAGCGTGCCCGTAGGAATAATGCTTCTCAGCTGACTCCAGCGTGATCCGGGCCACTCTGCTCGTGGTGCCGTGTCCGAGAATTTTACGTTTCTGCGACAGTGACAAGACGAAATTTACGGCTAACCTATCTCTGTCCCCCGTGAAAACGACGACGACGATAGAACAGAAGAAGGCGCCACTGATGCGCTCGGCGTACGATAAGATTCGCTCCAGTTTTATATTTACAGAGAACGACGTACCGAGGCTTGCACGCGAGCAAATATCGTTTACTGACCGTCATTGTCGTCTTTCTACTTTCAGAAAAGTGTGCAGGAACTGCAGATGTCCCCGAGAAGATCACCAGCAGTCAGGATCCACCGCCAATCAAGCCGAAGTCGAACGACTCATGCTGCCAGCTCCTCCAGCTCACATGATGAATCCTCCGAGCCAAGGGTCGGCCCAAGGAGCTCAGGCGGCGCATCCTCACCCGAGCAATCAAGCCCCTTCGCCTGAAATGAGTTCAGGTCATCGACAAAGCGACGACGATAGCGGATGCGCCTTAGAAGAATACACTTGGGTTCCACCAGGCCTCAAGCCCGAACAGGTTGGTTTGCTGCTCTATGATTAGATAAGATTCGCTTCATGTTGTCGGTACGGTCTTCTCCTGGCTTTAAGAGCGGAATCCCGCTGCGCTCGGCATATCAGGAGATTTTCATATTCCTTTCGGGGTTACCCGGCCGTTCATTTTCGCGGTCGAGAGGGGATTTCTTCTAGTACGTACTGCAGGTGTCCCACCATGGAGCAATGGTATTGTCGTCAAAATTCGAGGCAGATACCCTCGGTGAGGATTTCGGCTGCTTCGACTGCCGGCTTCGTGAGTGACTCACGACGACTCTTCCACGCGGGCGGTCCCGGCTCCAAATCTGCTCGGACTCTCGCAGAGCATGAACCAGCCCCGGAAATAAATAAAAAGTCACTGTGAAGACGTGGTTCTTAAGACGATGCTGTGCTTTGTGGTCAGTCCGACCTAGGGCTTTGCGCTGCCGATTCCATCCGAGTTGGAACCAGATCCACTCTCTCAGCTCGAATATACCCCGGATCACGTTCGCAGACGATTGCATGCCCTTGCGTATAAGATCCCTCATGCGGGCATTTTGTGAACCTCATCGCGGCAGCGAGCACACCGGAGCATTCATTTTTGGGGAGAAAAACTGTCAATTAGGGGCACGGCTCCTGCTGGAAAGCATGGAATTCAAGAGGGACGCCTGAGGCGATACGACATCCCACTGTCTGACGGTTCGTCTGCGCACGGTCCCTCTAGCTGTCCGTCCTTACCTACGTCTTCCTTCTGTCTGCTCTCACGACGAGAATGAAGTATCAGACACACCGGCAGCAGCAGCAGAAGTCTTCGGCCCCCATGGCGTCCATACGTCACCGCGTCAGACGTCCACGGTAGCGAGATTAAATGACTCACAAACTCATCACAATTGTCAACTGCGATTTGCTCAGTGCAAATTGCGTCTGCTCTGGATTCTTTCTATGCCTGTTGTGCCGTTGTTTTCATTTGGGTCCAGAACGAATGACGGTCGACGGCAAGTGCCATACGGTCGTCGGGAACGACGGAGCCTTTGCGTCCTAAATGACGTTTTCGCTGTTCAGTCGTTGCCGAGATACTGAATGTCGTTTTTCCGCTTCTCACTTCTTCCCGGTGACCGTAGCTGGTGCGTCGGCTCTACGCGTCGTCTGAAGGAACAAGTTGACCGCAGACGAGCGAAACATGAAAATGAACGAAATCCCATAAAACTCCATCGGCTCGAGACTTAATTGACAAAATCCTGCGGGCAGTCGTCTACCACGCGGCGACGGCAGCGGCTCGCCCGTGGTGTCAAGAAGACCGACTCGCTGCAGCCGGGCCTGTTTTGCTCGCTTTGAATTGGTAAGACACACCTTCAGCTGCGCCAGCAGTGCTAATGGCTTGTGTGGCCGGTGAGCGATTCGTAGAACATAACGTGCTCGACCGCCACTCGTTCGTCTTTCCGTCTACGGAGATCTCGCAGGGGCATACGTGCTTCCGATCGGTGGTTTTCTCGCCCGCGATTTTCGGGCTTCGTTTGAGGAGGCAAGCGGACACGACAAAACAGTTTTGCGAATCGGAAGCTGCTCCTGCAGGCAGACGGTGGCGCAGCGCAGGTCGAAAGCCGGCCCTCTGATTGACGAAGCCCGTGGACGGGTTCAAGTGGTAGAGGTCAGTCCATCCGAAGACTTACGGGTGTCACGAATCGTGTTTGACGACTCACGGACCGGAGATATGTCAGAGCGGAATGAGCCTCATGCCGAAATAACAAGCTGCCGGTCGTAACCTGAAGTACCACGCACTGAGCAAACGAGCGGCTTCAGATCACCGATAAGATCGATGTAGGATTGGTAGGTGGGTTAACCGGATGGCTGGTAGCTTGTTTGCTCGCCCGTTGAGACGTATAAATGGATGGATTGATAGATGGAAACCAGCGGTGACCAGGATCGATACATGAAAGGATAAGCAGGCGAACAGATGAGCTGTCGCTACGACGCTTGAGGCTGACAGGAATCGAACGAATATTGATTCAAAGTGTATGATTCAGTTGGACAGCGTCAATCAGGCTCTTGCCCCGGTTTCACCATCGGAAATGATAATCCAGGCGGCGGGGAAAATCCCGTTAGTGAGGAACGATGTCCAACTCTGAACCCCTCACAACCCTCGCGAGAAACAACTCAATCAGTGCAGAACGGTGATTGTTTGATTGGCGAATTTCGGCTCTCCTTCGCTGATATCACCTCGAAATCAGCCCTCGGAAACTTGGAGATCAGGATTTTCGGCTCTCGATTGTGCGAGTGCATCAGTCCATCTCGCATGCACGGCTTCCTGTGCATATCTCCGGGAGCTGTGCGCAAATCTCCACTGACTGAATATTGGGAATATTCGGTAGCGAGTGACCCCGTCGGGGGAAAAGGTCCGACCCGGGTCTCGTTCTGCTAACAGAGCGTTTCCGAAACTTCCCATCGAATGAGGAGGGATATTCGTGCGTCCGTGAGCTGAATCGGGTTATCTGACCCAAGCGACAGCCTGGAATCGTGTTGTCTCGTTGTTGGTCTTTCGAAGTTAGTTTGATCCGTTCCGCGGTGCTACAGACGTCCATCGCTCGACAGTGCTGCTCGGCTCTGATGAATGATTTTTTCCGTTCCTCGCTGCGCGTAATCATCCTCGTCCGATAATGAGAACGTGAAGTTAATTACATTTTGGATAATGCTGTCTGGTGATTCTTCTCGGACTCTCACCTTCGTAATTCCCGCATTTTTATCCGAAGAGCGTAGAGTCCCACACCTCTCATCGGACTCGCGGGAATCCTGATCCCGGCGGAATCATAAGCTCCGGCTTCATATGCTGGATCGCCTTGGAATTTTCTATTGCCGAATCATGAAGGCATAGATATCAGAAACATTTTGTGGAAGTACGACAGACTTAATTAGGTAGACACGAAAGCAGTCCGAACAGGCTTCGTAACCCCGATGGTTTCAGCCGAAACAGCTACTGACCGCCCAGAGGACTCGATTCATTCGATACGAAACGTTAGGGGGATAAAGAGTCCCCTGTCGATCTGAGACAAGAACAAAGGCATTAAGGATTCTGAAAGTGGATGACGGAGCATTCATCAAAACGGGAACTGGTGACTGAGCTCTTAGCTCACTTAGCTCTTACCTCTATGATCGATTGAATGGCGCAGGAAGATTTTGAGCGAAAGAACTCCCGAGCTGATCGTCCGCCTGAATCTTTCGGGAGAGCCCATTTCTCTCCGAGGGAGCTTCGTCGGATGGTCCTTTGATTCGGGCGGCTTCTCATCAGCCTGATCCTGCGTCGAGCCTTCCGTCCGTTTCTTCGATCGGTTTGATTGCTTAAAACCGAGGGTAAACGGAAAAAAATGTCTGTAGCTCGGTGGTGTGATAGAAAGGTGCCCGAGTGGTCGGAGAGCTCAACCTTTAAGGTGTCGAGCATGTCGACTGCATTGACCCTGTTCCGTGAAGAGGGTTGCTCGTACCACCCCGGTGCACCAACTTCTCGCGGTGACGATCCCGAGGGTCAGTTCGAGCCTGAGGATCCGAAGTTCCACCCGAGGCTGCAAGCGAGCTCTTCAGTCGAGGGGAAAAGAGGTAGAGGGAAACGGTCAGTTCACTCGACCGACGGCCTCCCCGGGGCTGAAGTAATTTGATCTCTTCCTCGACCCCAGGAGCGAAATTAGGAATGTGACTCATAAATTTTCACCGTCCCAATACAATGATTTCTCCGTCATGTCGCCTCCCGAAATCGAGCTCTTTCTTTGTGAAACCGCCACCGATTCGAAGCGAGGGAGACATCGCCCGAAACTTCGCAGGAGACATGAAGACCCGTTTCCCATCAGAGGCACCGGATTGAGTCATCTTGGTGGCTTTATTTAACACGATGCTCGGCGTGAGGTCATAAACGACAACTTTATGGCGGTCGTTGCATGATTCGCATCATTCGATTTATTCCTCTTCTAGCTGGAAGAGCCGAGAATAAATTGGAGCGAAGCTCTTCTTGAAATTGAATTAGTTTCAAGAAGTGCTTCCATTCAGACATCATGAAAGAACGCAGCCTGCTCCCCAGCCGCGGACGGAAGCTCGTGTTTCGGATAGGAGGGAACGAAATCATTGCAGCAAAGAATCTTGACCGATCCTTCCGAGGTTCGCCACCGTTATCATGGGGCTGATGATGATCACTTCGTTTATGATGAGGCGGATGCGAATCGCGGAGGGTCTCCTCCGCCTATTGAACGACATTGTGATTTGCATCTCGTTCTCGGCGTCCAGAAATGGCTTTCAGATGATTAAATAATTCGAGCAAGAGTAGTGGTGCTCAAGGTGGCCTCTGTTGTCGGCGGAACCGGTGAAATGGAATATCGAGGCTATATCTTCGTACACAAAGAATCCAAAGCTCTGTAGACCCACTTGACGCTGCTACGGGTACGCCACCCAATTCCGATTATCTTGTCTGTCCGTTTATAATACGTGTGACTACGTACGGTCTACCCACTGCATTGGCGCTAAGTGCGACTCGGGAATTTTTCCTTGATGGCTGGAGTGGCATTTCGGATCATAAGAAATTCCGCGTTCGGTATTCGTTCTGTCTCACGCCAAAATGTTTCTGTTCGTCAGAATCGGGGACAGAATGTCCGACCTTGCCATCGATCGGCACCGTCACGATCGGAGAGATCACGAGCTGCTCTCATCATCCGGATCGCCTCTCACTGAGTGAGTCGAGGGCCAGAACTCGGAATTCCGGAGTTTCCCCCACTCACCGCTCTGAAGCGGTGCACCCTCGACGAGAGACCCTTCCGCGAACGGAGACTGAACTCTTGTCGGAGGATTTAGCGCTCGACGAGAGAAGAGACCGTGTATTTCGCGGCTTTAGCCCTCACGTATTCGTTTACTCCATCGTCATCGGTTGTGCTGGTGTGCCGGCGACTGGGCCAACTGGCGGCCACGACCTTTCTGGCGACGTCGATCTCGCGGACCTCAATCTTGCGGTGGCGGCGGCGGCCGTTTCCCTCTCTCTCATGAGAAACTTTCAATGAATCGCTCACATGTGAAAATATTCAAACAAGTAAACAGTCGTCAGACCTAGCAGGAAGGTGAGAGTTGTAACGAATTCAATAATGTTTCACTTTTCTCACGGCGACGCACGGTTCCCACGCAAATCGACAGCATTTCTCTGAAATGTTCCCCCACCGTCGCGATGACTTGACTGTCCAAGATGTCCTCTCTCCCTCTCTCTCTATTTGTTGTTTGTGTGTATGTAATATTTTTCCCTCTTATCGAGTTGTTTGCTCCGACTGTCCGAATCTGGGCGATTTGGCTGCTGGAGCCGGATCAAGGCAACGTCAGAGTACAGCAGCTTGTGTGGTCGTTCTGATCACCGCAGCCACCACCGCTATGTATTTCTTCAGGGGATTATGACATTGTCATTAGAAATTGTTAGTTGTTTCATCGTCTTGTTGCTGATCGAAGCAGAGGCTCAATCGAGTGAGCAACAAATGGATAGAGCTCTGTCGGCGACGAACGACTGCATCATGCTCATTTTCGTTTGATCAATTATGATCGAAGGTCACCATCAATATCGCATTACAACAATCGGTCTCGCTGCTAATGCGTTCGCGTATTTTTTGTGTATTACGGCGAATGTCATCGCAGCACTGTTGCTTCATCTGAGCGCCTCTCTTCGATCGTTTCCCTGTGCGCAGCCATACGCATTGAGGAAGCGTCCGTTAGGAGGTCTGACAGGCAGGCAGGCTGACGGACGGTCGCTCGGTCGGAGAATCGACCGGCGACGGATGTTTCGGTGCTCGAGTCGCGCATCGATGAGTGAACCGCAATGCCATTATGATACGTCCAATACGTCGGATGCGAATCCCAGTCGTCGGTTGTTCTCAGTCGATCGGCTGGAGTTCCGACTCTGGGAAAATATTGAAAAATCGCCCCGTCGAGTGAAGCTCCATGGCAATCCCCGACCCTGAATCGAGAGAGGAACGGAATCGATAGGACACCATAGAGCCAAAGTGATCTCGTCGCCTCTCCGACTCGGGCTCTAGTACCGGCTTCAGGCGCCTCGATTTGCCTGTGCTAGTCCGGACACCGCCGCCCATCCCGGGGAATGTAACGGAGTGCGCACTGCAATACTTGTTCTTACTAGCTGCTGATACGTGGGTTTGACGATTTCCAATTTGGTTTGCTCTTCAAAGCGGTAGCTGTGTCGGAGCTATGGTGTGCGAGCGGGAGCTGTGCGGGTCAAGAACAGGGGCCGCGCGATCGGCTGTTCGTGATGAGATGAAGTCTCCGTTCGCTCCGGTGAACACGACGTCGCTCGGGACGATCGCGGCAAGCCGTCACTGTGAGAGCCGTCAGCGGACATGACTCCGAATCGTTCTTCGTCTCTATTTTCGTTCGATATTAAATTATCGTCGCTGGATTGAGTGTCTTTTCGAGAAATTTGCTTGCTTGCTAGCAGCTACCAAACGAAGTGGCCAGCGACCAGGACTCAGTGATCATGATGTGTCGGCTGTCGAGCAGATCCTTCTTCTATTCGGAAGATCTTTTCACTGACGCGATGAGGGAATTGGGGGATCGTGTTTTGCACATCAGAATTCTCGCGTCTGAATCAGCGAATCGGATACACTGCTGGCTACCGTCGCGTCGCCTCCGAAATATTTTCCCCGATCGAGCTTCGACTCATACTGTGAATAGAATTCGATACATTATCTTCTACGGTCTTCTTGCACTTTGGAACATCCGTTGCCAATACTTCTCGATGCGATCTCTGACTCAATCGATCGATCCACCGAGCGAGCGAACGGGCGAACGATCGATCCATCAACCCACGATCCATACGTACAATCGAGTGATTGTATATTCGAACATTCCTCCATCTGTTCCCGAGAGTACTCCCGACCTCTCGATCAAGTCGACCTCTCAATTAAACATTCGCCGCGGTTCATTGTTGCAGGTTCATCTGTACTTCTCGACGCTGCCAGAAGACAAGATCCCCTACGTGAATTCAATCGGAGAAAAATATCGCATAAAGCAACTGCTGCATCAACTTCCTCCCCACGATTCGGAAGCTCGCTATTGTAATAGTCTTTCGGAGGAGGAGAAACGAGAACTCAGATTGTTCTCCTCGCAGAGGAAACGTGAAGCCCTCGGCAGGGGAACGGTCCGTCAGTTGCCCGTTTCTCCCCACGTACAGGTTGTTTGCGCATGTGTAAGTATCCATTCCGAGCCGAAAATTTTCCAGGGGAGGGCATAGGGTGTTCGTACGTGTTGAGAGACCTCTCGGCGTTCCGCGCATAAATCCCTACAACGTCCCGCCCGCAAACCGAATGACTAATCTCTTGGTACCTTTCCCTTGCAGTGCAACGAGTACCTCTCCGGTGGAGACATGTGCGTGTTCGCTTCTCGCGCAGGACCGAACATCGGTTGGCACCCGTCGTGTTTCACGTGTACTGTTTGCAAGGAGCTCCTGGTGGACTTGATTTATTTTCTGAAGGAGGGAGCTCTCTTCTGCGGTCGGCATCACGCCGAAAGCTTGAAACCCCGCTGCAGTGCGTGTGACGAGATCATTCTCGCCGACGAATGCACTGAGGCGGAGGGATTGGCGTGGCACATGAAACACTTCTGCTGCTATGAATGCGAAAAGCAACTGGGCGGTCAGCGCTACATAATGAGAGACAGTCGACCCTTCTGTCTCGCGTGTTTCGACGCCATTTTCGCCGGTAGGTGACAGACGATCGGCGTGCGTCGTCTACGATTCTCATCTTTACGTTTACTTATGTCAACGGCTGCCGCGTCTTGAATTGACAAGCGTCGAGCTCGCCGCCCCACAACCAGGCGGTCTAATCATGCTCCCCGAATGTTTACAGAGTTCTGCGACACTTGCGGAGAGCCCGTTGGTGTCGACCAGGGCCAAATGTCTCACGAGGGACAGCACTGGCACGCGACTGAACAGTGCTTCAGATGCTCCAGCTGTAGAAACTCCCTTCTCGGCAGGCCTTTCCTGCCCAAGAAGGGACTCATTTACTGCTCGTTGGAGTGTAGTCGAAGTAAGTATTACCTGACCGCGCCCGCAGTTCGCACAATTCCTTCGTGTATTCCTAGAAACTGAACCTCGACATCGAATATTTCGTCTGCTGAAAAATCAACCCAATTTCTTTGTGTCCACAGGCAGCTCGAGCAGTCGAGCACAGCGATCGAACTCTGTGAAGAATTCGGCGCGTCCGAATTCTTCCGCAGAGAAGGCGTTGGTGATCTCTCAGCAGCAGAAATCGCCTCAGCAAGAGAGCATGTCCATGGTTCCGGCGGATGCGATGTTTCCCTCCAAACAGATCGCCTTCTCCCCGCTGGCCAATAGTTCTTCCGACAACGTGCATCCACGTTCCCAGGCTGCGGACAGGAACTATTCCCCCATGTCGAACCACAGCGAATCGCTTCGGAACTTCGGCGCTAATTTCTCGCCGAACACTTCGTCTGAGAAGAGTTTTGCCTCTCAGCAAATGACCTCCTCGGCCCACGGTATTCAGAGGCCTGGTCCTCCCCCGTATAACGTGGCCGCTTACAATCTCAACGGACTCCCTCCGCCGATGGGTCGCGCACCGAACCATATGCGAGGATCGCAGGGTAACATCGCCCACAATTTCGCGCACAAGGTTCCCCAACAGCAACAACAGCAGCAGCTTCCAACCCAGAACGGTCTATCGCCGATGGTTCGTCAGCCGCCCGGGATTCCGCGAGATGTAGCTCTGTTGAACGGCAAGAATTCACCCGTTGTTCAATCACAACGACTTCTTGGCGACGTCAGCAGCGGCTCGATATCTCCAGCCGTACGGAATTCTCCCGCGCAAGGGAGACGGGAACTCCAGCGGCCCCAGCAACCGATGGTTGCCGAGCTCCAAAACGGGATTGTCTCTCAGAACGGGAACCGTTCCCTGTCGCCGACTCTGCCACGACGTGAGGCCGGATCGCCAGGATTGGGCCGACGATCGTTGACCGATCTGTCCTCGAACAGTCTGCCGCGACCCCCACGTGATGGCTCGAGCTCGTTGGCGGGGACACCGACGAAATACAAATCCGTTTACGGAGGCAACCACGGCCTGACGGTCGGATCACCTCAGCGGAAGCAGATGGCCGATTTCACGCTGCCAGAAGTCAACTTCGGAGCGAAACAGAAGACGAGGTTGACTCGTGAGGGTTCGCTCAATGAGCATTACGCGAACCTTCAACGCAGCGGGTCCGTGAACGCTCTCCCGGAGGTCGAGCACAACAATGCCATGATCAAGAGGCGTCCGTCGGAGCAGTACCAGAGTGGCACGTTGCCGAGGAACTTCAGCAGCGGGCCGATACTCAACGATGGGAATTTGTACAGTAATTATCCCGCGCCCCAGGAACTCTACATCAACGCTTCGCAGATACACAACGGCGCTCACATGCAACTGAACCAAAGTCAAGAAATCTATAGCAATCCACAAGAGTTCCAGCAAGCCGCCGCGGACCTAACCTACGACAACGTCCCGAGCGTTCGCAGCATCATGTACAAGAATGGCAAGCAGGAAGAGATGACGCATGAAGAGCACGATATGACGATGTCGTCGACGCAATCTATGACTCCCACAACACGCCGTCGAGAACCTCTAGATATGAGCGACATCTGCTTGAAAGATCTGTTAGCGGGAAGCGATCAAGTGTTCGTTGAGGTCGTACAGGAAATCCAGAACGGACCTTCGGTGAGTGCGAATAACCCGAGAACCTTCGAGAGGTCCTTCTTGAGAATGACGGTTGCGATCATTGGAATATCTGATTGGCATGATGGCGTCATCAATGAAGAAACTCGCTCTAATTTCCCTCTTTCGCCTTGCAGCTCCATCGAACAAGTCTCCAAGCAGCGTCCAACGGTCCGGGATCGATGCGGCAAAATTTCTCGCTGCCCTTGATGAACCCTCACAGACCGTCGGCTCAACCACCGGACACCCTAGAGCTCGAGTCCCCGATGACTCCTCAGCAACTGCCAAGTCCGCCCATTCTGAAGTCGATCGGACCTCCGAACGGAATTCTGCAACGTCAGACGACTACCAGAGCCGAGGTCCATCATCAACAGAACGATTTCGAGCTCGAGGAGCGACGATCGATGCGACGAGAATCGAAATCCAAAGTGCGATTCGATCCTAGTCTCGGCCATCCGAACTCCGACGAAGAGCAGAAGTCCGCGTCGAGAAACACCTCGCGCAAACACCGTAGAAGGCACTGCAGGCGATCCTCTAGTTCGGATTCGGAAGGCGAAAGCGACCGACCGGACAAGAAGTCTTCGGCCGTGTCTCCCACTGGCTCTTCATCGAGTAAGAGGCACAGCTCTTCCAGGCATCGCAGTCGATCGGAAGATCGTTGCGACGGCGGCGAATCTTCCAAGGACAGGCGATCCCGAAAGAGCTCGAGGAGCTCATCGAATGGCCGGTCACGAAGTGGCTCATCGTCCTCGCACCATCGAAGTCGTAGTTCATCGAGATCTCGTCGGGAACGCGACGAGAGCAGCTGCTCGACGTGCGATAGCACCGACTCGACGTCGAGCACCGAAGACGAAGCCGAAATCTACCGCTTACCGGAACGTCGTGATTTCGGTGGCGTTCGCATCAATTATGTGCAAAGTAACACGTTAGCCGTAGCGAGACAGAAAGCTGTAGCAGCTCAACGTGCACAAAATAAAAACTGCCTCGTGCAGTGAGAGGGTTGTGAAAACTGTACAATTATTACCAAATATTCTGAAAATGTTCATGATATTCGTACGATTCGCAACAATTTCCTCAGTGGCCAAAGCGGGCGAGCAGCAGCAGCTCTACTGTCTTCCGCAACGAAGACTCGTGCAATACCCATCTAACTACATGCCAAATGTCTTGTGCTCCATGAAGCTGTGGCGCTCGCGTGTAAACAACGAAAACAATCACAAATGACGATGTATAGGTCATGAAGGCGATTCATGTCGGCGGTTCGTCGGACGATACGACTCGGATGGCCTCCGCTTCAGTATTGGTCATTTCATACAATTTTGTACATGACATCATCTGTAGAGATCTGCATAAACATCCTAACAGCCACTTCGTATATGCATTTTATGTGAAGCTATATCGATATTGTAAATGTAAATAAATACTCATTTCGAGATCGCTCTGTCGTATCTGAAACCTTCGCTTTCTTGATTCGGATGAGTTTCTCGGGATACCTGAAAGTGAAACGAATGCGTTTCGATGGCTCGCGGGAGCGAACCCCATGGAGCCATTGAATGTGGGGATATCCAGTGGGAAATTAAGAGGTCCGCTCACAATCACTCCGGAAACCTTCGACTCGACGATACTGATCAAAACGCGGATTTTGTAAGCTACATAATGAGGTGTTTTATTGACTAACAATGAGATCAATGGAAGCATGACAGCTGGGACAAATACCGGGTATGAGCGGGCTCGGCTCACTCTTCCAGACATGAGCGCTTGGAAGTACGAATCGCGCAAACTGGTGATTTTCACATCGTCGATCAACGACACAGGAGACAGGGTCATCCGGTGAGCTTCTTGAATCAAATCATTTCTCGATCCTTGGGCTGCAGGTGATTTTGTAAGATTCCGCTCATGTAAACTGATGTGAACAGGTTCTGGGGCAGAAAACAGGTTTGGAGGTGGGACGGAAGGAGAGAGTTAGCTCGTTGATCGGTCCCCAGAAAGGAAAGCTGGAAAAGGAGAATGAGCCTGTTTGTTACAGAGAGCCCAGATCAGGCCGGCTCCACATGCCCAAACGATGCAGTCGGGAGACTGCAGTGATCGCCCGATTGGATCGCTGCATGGGAAATCTTCCCTCGAAGAATTTCGGAACGAAGACACTGACCGGTCTCTCTATCGGTGAATGCTGATCTTCGTCAGGCTCGCCGTCTAAACTGATGTCCTCCGCGGTTCCTCCGTCAGCCTGACGCAAATGTTCCAACCTCATGTTCGTCTGGCGTTTCCATTTGGTGCGACGATTTTGGTACCAGGTTTTGACTTGAGTTTCGGATAAGTTTAGTATTTCAGCGACCTGACCACGATCCGCGACACTGAGGTATTTCTGCGATCGGAACCTGGTGGGCGATAAGACCAAGCAGGGAGACCATAAATTTAGGTTCTCCGATCGGGTCACACAATGAGTTCTCATACTGTAAGATCGAGAACAACAAGTCGAGACAAGCAGTACTCGAGAGGGAAAATAATATCAGACCGTCTTTCGAGATAAGCCAACTGCGCCTGAGTGAAGGCCGTTCTTCGTCGTCGCGGTTTCTTGTGAGGAGAAGCGTCTTTCGACTGGCGACCGGTTTCGATCTCGCATCCGACATCGATGTCCGACTCAGAATCCGTCAGGACGACTGAAACATACGTAAAATATCGAAACTGTGAAAAGATTTCCAAGAGATCGAATGCAGACATAGGTAGGTAGGACATGAAAGTTAAAGAGATCGAATTCAGACATAGGTAGGTAGGACATGAGACTTAAAGAGATGACGCTCCGCCCGATCGTTTGGTTCTCACTCTCTCGTCCGATGGACTGGTGATATATCTGAAGTCGAAGTGGCTTGTTTTGACGCCGGAGAGCAGCGAACTCTCGTGTCTCCGTGCTTATTTAAATTCTCGCTGGCGAGAAGCACGAGTTGATTTCCTGTCGTAATTGCAATTTGCATATAAACTGGTCGCCCTCTCCCGTCAGTCGTGCTCTCTTGTTGGAGTGGCGACATACTCGGGCCCACACACTCGGTCTCTTCCCAGTTATTTCTTGGCTCTTTCATTGATTGTCATTAAAGCCACCGCACTCGTGAGTTCAGTCGGCCAATTACAAGCTCCGTAGGGTGTCTGTCTCTTTCGCTTTCTGTTGCCGACCATGTCGCTGCAGACGGTGACATAAGGGCCGGGCTCTAGCATATACTCGAGCTTCATCGCAATACAAGTACAAAACGAATGCATCCCTTGCAAGTCACAATAAATGCCTGCCAGAGCGATGTGTGACATACGAGAGGACCAGAACTCGGAAGATTTGCTGCAATTGCTCGCTGATTCTGGAGGATCGGCGATCACGGAGTATCAGCAAGGATTCGAAGGATAAGGGCCAGAATTCCCTGAAAGTGGAGAGGATTGGTCTGACGAAACCATGCTCTCCTGGTGTTCAAATAATGTTCCCATTCTCCCAAGTTAGATGAACTCCCTACGGGGTACGGTGAGACATGATCAACTTATCTGGTTATAGATATGGTGATTCAACTCGATAATAGGTAATTTCCCCCGCTTCCCGGCGCAGGGGCCGGTACTACGAGAAGCCATGAGAGAGGTGATCCATCGAGGTTCGGAGCAACTCGCAAATCGGAGAGCTCGCTTGACTTGGTCGTAAGGATGGATTCTAACTCGCTCTCGTCATAGGCAAAAACTCGCGCACGTTGACGACTCGAGACTTTCTGCCTCTTGAACTTCGAACGATGTCGGGAGTCATCATCTGTTGCACGAGCGAAACACGTGGCATAAACCGCTCTGGGCGGTGCTCGATCCACAATTTAGAGATGAGGCACTTGAGCTCAGCCGGGGAGTCGGAATCTCGTGAAAACAATCTCGCTGTGCTCTTCGTCCGCCGATTCACTCTGCCTCGAAGCTTGGAGATGGCACTCTTCCGGAGGGATCCTCTACACAGTACGCATTCGTGATCCATGGAGTTCGGCCTCCCTACTCGAGGCTCAGGGCGAAGAAGGATGCGGGACTCTCTCGATCATGTCGCAAGTCGTTCCTGATTACAAGTGGTCAACCTCTATTGGGAGTAAGTCTCGATTGAAGGATAATACGACACTCGCTCGATCCAGTCGGTGGGCTTCGTTCCCAGGGGCCTTCCTGCCAAGCCGTCTGCACAGGGGGATCCGCCATTCTTGATGCACAATAATCATCATAGACAATCCACCTAGTTCGCAGAGTAAGCCTGTCCGAAGATATTCTGATGATCATTCCGATTCCATCTGAAGAATACGGTTCTCGGTCTCGCCCGGTGATAGGAGTCTGTTTTTCTCCGGAAGCGACCGATCAAAAAAGGAAGATTCAGAAAAGAGAAAATTTCTGGTCTTGGTTGTTCTTGACGACTTTTCTCCTGCGAAGTTGTCGTTTGGCAAACAAGTCAACTGCTTTCCTCGGGAGAATACCACTTGCTCGGGATACAGGATCGCCGCCGGGGAAAACTCGACAAGTCAGTGAATTCCTCACCTACTTCACCTTCGCGGCACGAAGATGCTATTCACACGCTTCGACAACGTTTGAGAATCCCGTGGGAGAGCTCTGAGCGACGAGAAAAAACGATGCTACGTCGCCTACTATTCTGATCGACTGCCTTCTGCCGGGGAGATTATTCAACGGACTCCACATCGACTAGAGAAGATGTCGACGTTAACCTCAATTATTTGGGCAAACAAAGCCTTGATCTATCTTTCCCAACAACTTTCGGAATATTACGAGTAAGCGGCGATAGAAGCCGAGCCGGGCTGGGCTGGGGTGCTGAACCTGAGAATGAGTCGGATCACTTTCTATAGAGAAGCGTTCCTTGGTCATCTCTAGCAAGGAATCATCAATACTGACTTTCGGACCATTCGATATGATACACGACAGAGTCCTTGAATCCTTCCGTTGAGTCTGACGGTCCTTTCTTCCCTGACAGAGCTCCATCCAATCCGAAGGTAGAACGAGCAGTCTCTCTCTGGCTCCTTCCGCAGGTCCGATTCGTTACTCCGTGACGTGAGAGGCCGCAGCTCTGCGCGCGACCGATGGAAGACCTGCCCATGTCTAGGAGTTCTCCGGAAATTCTCGCCAGGGTTTCCCTGGGACCCTGTCGGCTGTCGATGATTAGACATGCACCCACTGGTCTAGACTCTACTTGGACATATCCTGATCCAGGGGAGCAGCGGCCGGGGCTTGAGAACGAATTCGGATCGGTGAGCAGGCGTGGCGCGAACCGAACAGCAGCATACCTCGAAGAGAATGACACAGCGGACCAGAATCAGCCTGTCAGCCGCCATACCCCACCTGTATCTGGGCATCCGCGTCGGACCTCGGTGCTCGCGTTAATCGTGAACTGGATCTTCTTGGGTCCGTCCACCATCCGGAAAAAACTTTGCAGACCTATCTCTTCTGAGCTCTCGGGGGGCAGCCCCGGTCGGGGTTCCATCGGGGGCTCCCGGTCAAAGCTCATGATTGAGCGCTCGCTCACCACCGCGGCATTTCGCATGATTCATCGCGGTATATTCGACCACGGGAGCAATATTTCAATCGAGCCTAAGACGTCTGCCTTAACCGTTCCGCCGGAAAATTGGGAGCTCCAGGAAATATATCGGGAGTCTTTCGCACGAGGAGTCGTGACGAACGTTTTGCCTCCTAATCAGATCGAAGGATAGCCTCATATCATAGCATCGCTCGTAATTCTCTCGAGGAACTTAGAGTTCATCGAAACTCGGGCTGAACATCGCCGGCGACGCCTCGATAGCAGTTTCTAGATTTAGATCCAATCGTAGACACCGAGAGTGGAATTGATTTCTGCGCTTGCCCATCTCGACGGGATGGGCCGATGTTCGGAAAATTGTGAAATCTACGGCTCGCTGATCTCTCTACTCCCGGTTCGGGGAGACAATCGACGTTAGGGCCGTGGGTGACTCGAGAAAAAAGACTCACCGCCTCTATCCGTGGTCGATTTCGGATGAACACTTTGGAGTTTGGTCTCAGTCTGCGATGCGAGAATATCTCGGATTAGGAAGGTGCTTCTGGGCAGCACCTCTTTCGACTCCTTGGTGTCCATCGGCGAGGCTCCGAAGGTGTCCGACACTTAGGCCGCTGCTGCCGTTGCTGATGTCCTCGCTCGAGAGCACTGGTTGTTGCAGTCGCTCGAGCAATCACCTCAAAGTGAAATCAATCAACAAATAATCACCCGTGAAGACTCCAGTGAGGCCTGGAGCTTGCTGAGGACGACTTTGGGCGCCCGCCATTGGCTGGAGCAGGCTCCGCCTCGAGGTCTGGTTGGTTGAGCGAATCTCGTTTGAAGTGCTGAAGGTAAGGCCCAATTACGAATAGCTTCTCTCGCATTCCCGTAATTGGCAAACAATTGTTGCCAAAGAGAGATGATTGGCATCGGGGAATCGTACAGTTTCTCCCATCGGGCTCTATAGCAGAGGGACTCCATGCTCATGATCGACGTTGTGAGCGGTGGAATCGCGCGGGAAGCATCTACGAGTCGGCTCTGACGTTCAGATCGCCGGCCTGATTTTTCCCGACTGCTGAATGCATCCGGAAAATCGTGGCATTACAGGATTCGGGAGCTCTGTCTTCAATATGTCATGATATCGGTTACGAGCAAGCAACAGGATGGTGGTCTGGGGCTCCCGCGGAAATCCTGTCTCCGAAAGATGCTTCGAAGCCAGAAATCCTTGTTTGCTCTCTCAAAGCTCGGGCGAGAGCTGGCCAACGATCCCCACACCGCAGTTCGATAGTTGGCGACACGGACTAGCTCGTCGATGAAAGTCCGATTCCCGCTGGGCATTCATCACCTGCTTACTGGTGAAGAGGACGTCTCGCTTCTCGAGTGATGTGATATGGAGATTCCTTGTTATGCAAACGCAATAAGTTGTGCCATTCCTGGTCATAGAGTTCATCAGAAACATAATCATTCCGAAAAAATCGAGAGAGTTGTCGCCGGGGCCACCTGGACGTGTTCTTTCAAGGTGAAGGCCGTCCGGGAAACTCGATGGCCGACTCGACCTGGCCGGGCACGCGAACTGATCTATTGAGCTATCGGCGTGCACTTCACTTCCGGAAGCGGTATAGAACGCCCTTTCCAGGATCAAGGCGCATCGAGCTGTGAAATACCAGCGGAGGGTCAACGACTCAGACAAGCGATTGGGTGAGATTCCGAGGACTTCCCGGCCATGGATGAAGTTTCCCGCTTGGCGCTTCGACCACCACGAATGCGAAAAGCAAATCAGGTTCCTCTCGTAGAGTGTTAGACTTCCGCGTTCCTGCAAAGGGTCTGCTCCGACAGTGAACGGCGATTCATACGCGCCCTCCGCCTGTTCCATGCAAATGTCTCGAGCTGATCGATTTCTTCGCATGTAGCTGTCGGTGCGCATGTTTCCACACGTATGCATAGATGCCTCCGGCACGAATCTCAATTCCCGAACTTTTGTTCCTCTATGGACGCTTTTACCACAATCGTGAGTCTCGGCGAGCGAGTTTGACGAACAATGAGCGCCCCGGTCTGCTTTCCAGGGGTACCGCGACGAACATCGACTGATCTTTGAAAGTCGTCCAATTAAAGGATCACTCCGCTTCATACGGAAGATCGGTTTTGTTTTTGTCCGAGAAACGAGAAGTTCGGCCCCCGGCGGAACGTGCTTGAGTGGCATCGCGCCCTTCATAGAAAAGACGGCAGCCCGGTTTGGTGGTACTTACCTCGTTTTACACTCGACTGCTCTATCGAGGAGTTCGACTCACTTTCCACTTTCTTTCCTCCCTCCTGTGTCTACACTGCATCCTATCTATTCATGAACGAGCTTGCTTGTTTCTGTCTCTCTCTCTCTACCTCTGAGAGCACAAGTCGCCAGTCGGATGGAGTTGTAACCGTTTTTAGTTGTTTCTACGGTGAGTTTCGAAGCCCCACTGCTTTTGGATATTTAAATCGTCGACGAATGGGGCTTTAAATGAGGTTTAAGATCCCGACAGGAGCTAAGAATGCCCTGAACACTGTGGGATGGTGAGAAAGTCGACAGGTCTGCAAGCCCAACCCCATCCCGGCGCTCCAGGACAAGCTCTGTCGGATTCTTTTTTCACCCCATATGTCGGCAACAAGCGCGACAGCTCATCCCTGGCAACGTCTGACATCGGATCGGACTCAACTTCGGAAGTTGGCGCAACTCTACATGGAAGCGAGCGAGAGAATGTCTTTCTCTTGTGGAAACCTTCTCCGTAGAAACGACAAAGGTGTAGAATGAAGTTATGCTTTTATTAACGAGTTCACAGATTCCTCGAGTGTCGGGCTTTTCCCCTATCACTCAACTGTGGCCGAATTATTCCAGTCTCAAAGTTGAGGCGGAAAACGACTATCCAAAAGGAATCGCTAACGTTTAACACGATGAAGAAGGTCACTCTTGAGCACTTTGAAAGGGGCTCCAGGCCCGAGTACATTGAGAATACAATGTCTAAGGAATTCTACATCTCCGAATCAACGACTGGCCTTACAGCTTATCGCTCGGAGAGCGCGTGCGCGCTCTATTCGATCGACCCGAGCTTGCATCCGACGGGCTCATGTCCTGATGGCGCGACGTACAACAAACCGCAATACTGATGGTCATCGAAAGGAATAATCCTTTCCTCCATGAGAAGGACCGACGATGCGCAGGAACGGAAGGCATCGTGTGTGTCGACAGGCTTCAGTTCCTAGACAGGATCGCTTATAAACATAAATACGTGACGGAATACTTGGCGGATTCCGCCTCCGAGGCTATCCAGATGCGAGGGGAATTGCTAGCGTATTGACTTGGCTGGCGACAATTCGACTGATGCATTTCAGGGTTGCACGGGCTCTATCATCGGAAACATAACGAAATCAACATTGTGTGACCATGTGGGCAGGAAGGCAGCAGAGGTGATTGCGATCGAATAATTCCCCCTCGTCGCAGTATCTCAACTGAGACTGATAAGCAACGCATTGCCAATATCTACGGCAGTCTCTGGTGTCTGGGAAGCTTCCGTGTTGTGCAGGACATTGGTAAGGTGATAAGTTTACTTTAGGGTCTGCAATTTCAGAGGAATGTCAACTTGTAAGAAAGTATGGCGGCATCCCCCACCCGCTCGATGATCGATTCGGGTTTCGGCATTAGTCGTCGCGTCCTCCTACCTGGGATCGGGATCGGTCGAGGCTCCGGCTGGGGTTCCGGTCGGGGTGCGGGCTCCGGGAAAGGTTCAGGCATCGGCTCTGGATAAGGTCTCGGATGAGGTCGCGGGTAAGGCCTCGGCATTGGCTCAGGGAACGGTCTTGGAAGAGGCCGAGGAGGGAAGGGTTCTGGGAATGGTTCCGGCATGGGACGCGGATGAGGCTCCGGATACGGTTCTGGTGCCGGTCGGGGGAAGGGTTCCGGTGCCGGTCGAGGGTACGGTTCGGGCGCGGGTCTCGGATACGGCTCGGGCGCGGGTCTCGGATACGGCTCGGGCGCGGGCCTCGGATAGGGTTCGGGCGCGGGCCTCGGATAGGGTTCGGGCGCGGGCCCCGGATAGGGTTCGGGCGCGGGCCCCGGATGGGGCTCCGGAGCGAAATGGGGATAGGGCCCTAAACCGGGTCTCGTGTCCGCAGCAGGGTGACGATGATGAGATCCCGGACCGAATCGTGGATTAGGTTCAGGGACAGGTCGAGGGTGGGGCTCGGGGATGGGACCAGGGTGAGGTTCGGGAGCGGGATGTGGGTGAGCGTGCTGCATTGGACGTGGAGGATACACATTGTCGAAAGGATGCGGACCCGGGTTCCTGTAGTGATGCGGGAGTTCCAGTTTGGTGTCCTCGGGGAAGACGACGTGACCTCTTCGGAAGGATGGGTTTCAGTGTTCAATAGACTCCAATAGAGGTGTTATACTTCCATTCTAAAAAGCAGAAGATGACTCACGGCATCGGGAACAGATGCCTCATCGGTGGCATGTCGATACAGGGCATCGAATTCATGAGCATCCCGCATGGCTGCATGACGTGGCAGGGAGGTGGGATTCGATGCATGAGGCAACAAGACATGAAACCCATACACTGTCCATACGACGTGGGGTGGGCGCACTGTCCCTCGACATAGTAATCCCGGCTGAGCGATTTCTGGCTGAGGAGCGGGAAATATTACCTGTCGGAACTACTCCGGAGCATTCGCTTCATAAATTATACCTGCGGGATTTTCCACTCCGTTGATTACCTGCTCTGTGTCAGACTATGAGGCGGCAGAGCGTTTCCACTACCAGTTGTAATCACTGGCAGAGGATCGAAACGAGTGGGTCTCGGAGAAGCCGTGGGAACTACCTGAAGGTGGGCGTCCACCGTTACATTGCGGGATTGTTCTGTAAGACGAAGAGAATCAAAATTTACTCGAATCGGCTCCGGGGAGCCAGGGCGAGGCACGGGGAACGAAATCTTCCGGAGAATTTGCCAATGAATTTCTAATCGACGCTGGCCGTGTCGGTCTTCCACCTCAATTGATCATGGTGATCGACGAAGTCCCGCGAGAGAGACCTTCCCCAGATCATGGTATTCAATAATTGAGGGCTGATAGTCAACGTATGAGGGCGAGGGCATGCTGAACCGAATGGACTACAAAAACACTCGGTTTCCGTTCAAAATGCAAAACTCTCGAAATTCATCCCGAGATGCGCTCGCACACCAGTGATGATTCGCTCCATCCGCAACGAACAATGAAGGCAACAACGAACCCCCGCCGAGATCAAACATGTTTGAGCGAGTGTGCGAATCAAGGCTCAGGTGCTAAACGCTCTCGAAGGCCTGCGCTCGGTCAATCAAGCGGACTTCATCAACATCCATGCAGCTTGCAGCCAGGAAGGCTCTATCTAGCGATCATCCATATTAGCGTTGCCCACAGATGGCAAAAGCTCGATTTCTGCCCGATCGGGGAATGATCCAACATCACTCTGTAATCCTGGGTCACGCACCGAACTTGTTTCTGACCGCATCGACGTCTCTCTGATTCAAAGACTCAGCCGACTCCACGGAGTGGAATGAGACACACACTATCACCAGCACCGGGCACCAGCACTTTCGCCACCCTAACCGCACCATCTCGACTTGAATTGTGTTCCTCCTTCAGGGAGTCAATCCCCTTTTAAAGAGAAGTGAAAGTGACACCTCAAGTGGGTGGTGTCTTTCAGTCAGCGGAAACTTCTGAAAGGGTGAACGCCGGAAATTTCCGCTATGCTCCTCCGAACCGAGCCTAGAACGTTGTCGACTTTTCGGATTTCGATTTTATTGAGCAAATACTGTACGAAAATTTTCCAATGAGTCCTCAATAGTTTCTCTCCAGAGAAACGCTCACGGAGAAAAACGTCCGCATTCCGAGAGCGTCCTGCTGATCGATAGCTCTGAACAAAAGGTCGTCACGACGATGGAAAAATAGTCTCCGGTGGAATGATCCCGGTCCCGAGATTTGGGCAGCCTGCGGAGGCATTCCAGATTCCCTCTGAGCTCGGCGAGAAGCACGTCGCAGTACACTTTCCAAAGCGACTTCTGCGGGGCAGCCCGGGTGAGAACGGGCGAAGACAGTCAGCTAGACAAATATTTGACAAATCCCATATTGTTAAAGTAGCTTCGATGAGGTAACCGTGCCAAGAGCGGCATCCGCTTACGATTCGAAGCCGGAGCCCTTCGACGCTAAACTATGACTCTAGGTGCCAACATCTTCCGGGCCCGTACTTTCTACACAGTGTGTGTGCAGTAGCTCCGCCCGTCTGCGTATGTCTGCGCGGTTCAGATTTCTTCTCAGTGCGCGATGACGCAATGGCCTCCGCTCCGCTTACACGCTCTCGAGTAAACTTACAGAAGTCTAAATGCTCTCTTGCCCCTATATTCCCCAACCCTGAATTGTCATGTGCCCCGTCGGCGAGCGAATCGGGTCATTTGTTGAGTTAGTGGAAGTCTGAATACTGGAATTTCATGAGTTACAGGATCTCCCTCTCTCTCTTTGGGACATCTGAGATTTCTTTCCGGGTGCTCATTGCTCTTCATTTAGGAAGATAATTGTTTCTGGTACGCTAATAGTCCCATAGCTGTTGGCATTGACGATCTCTCAACGTCACAGCAACGTGTTGAATGGTGGGTCGAAGAGTTCTACGTCAGAATGATGAATGCATCCTCATTGCTGCTGAGCACGTTTAACTAACCGCCTACAAATGGAGATATTTTTAGAGCGAAATCCTCTCCGACAGCGTGTCAAAACTCTAGCTGCCACGAACGGCCCGGGTGGAGGTCCTCCCGGACTCGAGGATGACGCAGCAAATAATTCGAAACAGAGCCGATCGGGATACGATCATGAATATAATCGAGGGATTCGAGGTGACCTCCATACCTCGAACCGAGGCTCTGCGAGAGAGAATGATCTCCTCGTGTCGGGTAGCTTCCCTTCGCGTAATACTAGAAGATATCAGAGCGGCAGATCTCTGTAACTCTCTTTCACCTTGATGGTAGACTCGTTCCCTGCAGTTGGAACTGAAGGCGAATGGGTGTAAATTATGATGGAAAATGATTCCGAGGAAAAGTGCTGAACTCATGCCCATGAGCCAGCGTGTAGGTGTCTCCTCTCCTCATTATCATGATCGGGTGTATTTTCTGAATTCAATAGAGTGGATTTCCAAAGCGAGAAGAGCGGAACGAAATTAAGATACGAGCCGAGGAAACACATTCAACCGCCTGAACATGTACCTCGTGTCCCGATCCGGCATGGAACCGACTAGAATCCGAATGAGAGCTCGACTGGAAGTAGAGGACTCTTCTGAAGACTTCGCCTTTCGAGAAGAGGCACTGGCTTCGTTGCAAGGGCGGGAAGAGTTCGATAACCGGTTATTCGCCACTCACCAAAAGCAAAACAAAATTTGAGATCAATCAAATCAAAGATTTTCGGAGACATCCTCATGAAGAATGGGGTGCATCCGGAAGGCTAAGTGTGTTCTAACTCTCGACGGCTCGAACATCGGTTCTAGTGGCAGAAGCGGTAGCAGTGCATGTCATCTTTCGAAAGAGCGATTCGTCTTCCTCGCAGTGACATGCAAAAAGACACCGTTTCGAAAGTAAGTCGCCATAATAAAATGCGTCGATCGAGCAAGGACCACGCATGTACCTCTTGACGATAAAGAACGATCACATCGAGCGGAAAATGTGACCTCCGGGATTTGCTCCAGATAATATGAAATATCGTACAAGCGCTCCCCCGTCTACGACGTGGGGCTCTAAACGGACTCTCGGGACTTCGATACACCGAAAGTCTACCTCAGTGAAAAAGGCTGTGGAAATTCCGATCGTCGGCGCTGCGATGCCGCACCAAGACGGGAAGAATCGGGTGCATTAAACTCGTCAACACCTCCTCCTTGGCTTCGCCTCATCACCGCAGCAAAGAATTCGGAAGCTTGTTTGTATCGGTGATCGCGCCGCACACATCCTGACAACGACAGCTTCTCTGATGGCTGTCAACCGAAGACAGATTTTTCATCAACGACTTGCTCATAGAAATCATCGCAGACACGGCCTAGCCCACTCCCTCACCCTGCCCACGGGAACGATACGCTATCTCGCAGCGTGCGCGCCCATATTCGGATATTCAGAGGCGGACGAGCGATCTCCCGAGCGAGTGATCTAGATCTTGATGCAATCTGCTCAGAGCACTTGTTACTGCGATACGAGAGCCTTGCTCCTCTGGATGATGAATCGCTATAGAAGTTCTTCCTCGGGTTTATGGACGGGCGATCAGCGAATGGAATAATAACTCCATCATGAGGAGACCGCCTCAGCTTTGCCATTGAATCGGTCTCTCGAAATGCCCTTGGATCGTTCATGGCTCTCTGCCGTATCCTTACAAAGCGATCATATGCGACCGCAGCCGTGAAGAAATTTTTCAGAAAGGCGCTCGTGTTTCCGGTGAGGAATGCCGGTTCGTAGAATAGGAGAACCTTTGTTCGCCGATTCTCCGTGTATGAGGAAAGCGTCGTGAAGATTTCCGCACCGGGCCCTCTACCATAGACGGCTCTCGCTCTGAATCTCACAGTGGCGTCGCTGCTGCTACTGCCGCCGCAGCAGCAGCCTGCATTGGCATAATAGCCGCTAGGTCGGCTGAATCGATTGAAGCAGCGGTCGAGATATTGAAACAGGAAGTCGGTGGACCAACTGCCGGAGAGACAGACGAGCGGGCAAACAGGCAGGTCGGCTGGCACGCAGATACGCTCAGCTTCATGGCTTGGCAATGTGACCACGTGGGCACCTGTTAGAACGCTTTGCCTCGTTTTGCTCGCTGGCCAAGGGTCCAGAAGCTGAGCTCGGCTGTTCGATTGACTGCCCATAGGTAGGTTGCTCGCCTGCTCGCTCGCCGGCTGGCTGGCTGGCTGGATAGATAGGTAAGAAGGTAGGCTGTTCGAAAGGTAGGGAGGCAGCTACAGCATCATCGTCGGCGGCCGTCGCCGCCTCAGCGCCGAGGGTCCGGACCTCGCTCTAAGATCTAACGCTTGGACCCCGAGCTGAATTGGGCTGAGCCAAGCGAGCGGAGAGCCCGGCGAGCGCGCAGGCCGGCAGGTTGGCAAGAAGGCTGGCCGGCTAGCAGGCCTCCCTAGGTTCTCTCGGAAAGGGTCCTGATTTCCCTCCTTAATATGGTAAGGTATGGCACCGTGGTGGCGCTGTCTTTCGTGGTACTAAAGCCTAGCACCGGTTAGCATTCACCACTCGCCCCAGGAGAGTCGTTTGTGCCGTACGGAGTTTCGAATCGGTCAGTACAAGCACCATGTGTGACGACGACGTAGCCGCCCTCGTTGTGGATAACGGATCCGGTCTTTGCAAGGCTGGTTTCGCCGGAGATGACGCCCCCCGCGCCGTCTTCCCCTCGATCGTGGGTCGCCCCCGTCATCAGGGAGTCATGGTCGGTATGGGTCAGAAGGACTCGTACGTCGGTGATGAAGCCCAGTCGAAGAGAGGTATCCTCACCTTGAAGTACCCTATTGAGCACGGTATCGTGACCAACTGGGACGACATGGAGAAAATCTGGCATCACACCTTCTACAACGAGCTCCGTATCGCTCCCGAGGAACACCCGGTCCTTCTCACTGAGCCTCCTCTTAACCCCAAGGCCAATCGTGAAAAGATGACTCAGATCATGTTTGAGACCTTCAATACCCCTGCCATGTACGTCGCCATCCAAGCCGTGCTTTCCCTGTACGCTTCTGGTCGTACCACCGGTATCGTTCTCGACTCCGGAGACGGTGTGTCCCACACCGTTCCCATCTATGAAGGTTACGCGCTTCCTCACGCTATCCTTCGTCTCGATCTTGCCGGTCGGGATCTCACAGACTACCTGATGAAGATCCTCACCGAGCGTGGTTACTCTTTCGTCACCACTGCTGAGCGTGAAATCGTCCGTGACATCAAGGAGAAGTTGTGCTATGTTGCCCTGGACTTCGAACAGGAAATGGCCACCGCCGCCTCTTCCTCTTCTCTCGAGAAGTCCTATGAACTTCCCGACGGACAAGTCATCACCATCGGAAACGAGCGTTTCCGTTGTCCCGAGTCTCTGTTCCAGCCTTCCTTCATCGGAATGGAATCCTGCGGTATTCACGAGACCACCTTCAACTCGATCATGAAGTGCGACATTGACATCCGTAAGGACTTGTACGCCAACACTGTCCTGTCCGGTGGTACCACCATGTACCCTGGTATTGCTGACCGTATGCAGAAAGAAATCACCTCGCTTGCTCCCTCGACCATGAAGATCAAGATCATCGCTCCTCCCGAGAGGAAATACTCCGTCTGGATCGGTGGATCTATTCTCGCTTCCCTGTCTACCTTCCAACAGATGTGGATTTCCAAGGAAGAATACGATGAGTCCGGACCCGCCATCGTCCACAGGAAGTGCTTCTAAGAAGTTGAATTCCATAATCACGACCAGACGTCGACGACGCAGAGGCTGAGAGAAAAATACTACAGCACTAATTCTTTCCATATTTCAACACCAACATGTCACCGGAAACAGGGAAAACTGATCACGACATCGAACAATAAAAGAAAGTTGCAATTCTTTATACAGGACTGTTGGGACTCCTCGTTCCTGTTAGAAGTGCTGGAGCACGAGGGTGGCATATTTATCGGTTGTTCCCACGAAACAAGCTATCGCCGAAGCTGAGGATCAGGAGATGCACAGGGACGGAATCGAGAAGCCTGGGGCGTCTCCTGAAACTTTCCTCAGTATTCGGAATTGGGTTTTCCAGAGCGAGACGAATGCTGATTTGTCCTGTTACTATACAGAGCAGTGACTGTTATTTCGGTCGACTTCATATCTGTCGGCAATCCCGAATCGCCACCGAGAGTACAGGGCACGCGGCCAATTCGAGAGCGATAATAATGTAGGTATAACACATCCCCTGGTATTGTTTCAGCGTCCTCGCATCTCTAGTAGACAAAGCGCTCATCGGGGTCGTTGGAACCCGGAACCGGGCTAGCACCGATCTCGGCCGCTCCGAGAGCTACCCGGGCCGATCTGCTGGCTGAGCTCAGCGAGAGAAGGACCCGTTTGCTTATGAACGCAGTCGTGAAACGCTCATAGCTCTTTGCATCGAGCCTTCTTAGAAGCCCTTGATAGAGGCGGCGGACGCCTAGAGAGCCTCAAGACTCTCACGAGAGGGAGGCCGAAACATGGGGGCGTCTCCGGCCGGTCGATCTTCCATGAACATCGGAAACAGGCGACGAGCTGACTCCTCGTTTCGATTCTGAGGATAACCTGAGATTCTGGAATGATTTCGATTTTGTCGTAGGCTCATCGAATCGTACCAAATATGACCATATCGTCGCTTTCGCCGATTATAATGACTCCGAAAGGATGAGTTTCACAGGCTCCGCGAGGATTTCTGCTGGGGTGGAATCGTGAGGCTTTTCGCTAGAGTAGCACCGTGAGGAGTTCCACTAGGTGTTAACCGTTAAAAGCTTCGCGAGGATCCTCCCATGGACCTTCGGGATCCTCATACCTTTGTGGCACCCCGAACGAGCTTCACCGTCGAGCAATCTGTGGGTGTGCTCACTTCTTCATTGAGGATCAGAGCCATCAAGATCGGGAGGGCGTGCTCTCGGTGTTTGGGCTCTATTTGTTTTGCGGTGATCGGTGCTAATAATTGGTTCTGATGGGATCGGTAAACGGCCTGATGCTTTTCTTCAGAGAATCATTCAATCCATCAGGTTGCCTCACGTGTGTTGCCCTCATTTTTTTCTACTGAAAATCTAAAGTGGAGTTCCACTCCTGACCTCGGTCGAGCCCAACGTCCTTGAGCAAATTGACCCAAGAGAGCTGTTCTTGAGAAAAAATTGCCCGATCAGTCCGACAGGCGGAAGACGGAGGATGTCTTCCGTGGAAATCAAGGCGACCTGAAGAGAGAGGATCTTCTGAAGAAAATGACTCAATCAAAAGAGGGGACCGGGACAGTGCTCGGAAAAAGATCCGCCAACTAGCTTTCGTGGTATAACTCAACTGTCGTATTTATTGATATTCAATACGGTGGAATATGGTATCCGGATGGATACGATGCCGTATCCGATAATCGCCCATAGATGTTACAAACAGAATCTCATCAAGCTTATAATATTTACAATAAGTGAAGGTCGCATAAGACTCGGCGTCTAATGGAGGATCCTCTGTGTGCTATAAGATAAAAACGGCCCGATCTAAATCATCATCGTGAATGAAGCCATCACGACAATGAAGATCAGAGAGAAAACCGCACGGAGGAACATCTTGAGCACTTCGACAAGTGGGTTGCCTGGTTTGCCTTTTGCGATCGGTACTTTCCTCGTCTGCAAAGCGCCCACAATTCGCTCCTCAGCGGTAAGAAGAGCCTCGCGGGCTTTCGGCCATCTACCCGGACCTTCGAGACGGTACTGGTACGGGAGGAGGGGTCCAAACATCAGGGTAGTCCAGAGAGTCGGATCCGTGACGAATAACTTGAACATGTTAGGCTTGACTCCGAGCTCATCGGCCATTTCGTCCATGTAGGGCATCCAGTCGACTTCTATTGTGTTCCGGGGTCCCTCGAAATATCGACTTCTCACGTTCTTCTTGTACGCTTCGATGCTCTTGTACATGATTTTCTTTGAGGGCAGGCTCTGTTTTCCGGAGAAGATCCGGGCGACCCAACGCGACTGGATCTCAGAGATGGGCATCAGAGGTCCGATCGGCTGAGCCATGCCGATAAATGCGAGAGTTGGATGATTAGGGTCGAAAACCATTTTGTAGAGGTCGATCTTGTTCTCCTGACAAGAGATGAGCTGGAAAGAATCCTCGGTTTATTCCTCGAGCCCACATTTGTTCGAAGCCGATTTCGTAGGGGCGCAAAGATCAACGGACGGGGATTTTTTTCGCGCCTGCGACTCACGTTTTCTTCGAAGAATGGAAAACTGATTTTGTATCCTGTGGCCATGATTACGTCATCAACGGGAGTGGATCTCGTTTCTCCTTCGAAAACGATACCATCCTCGGTGAAGCGTTTGATGTTGCCTTTGACAATGACGGTGCCGCTGAGGATACGATTCGGCAGAGCGTCATTCACCATGACATGTTGAGCGAAAATCCTGCAACGCAAAAACCACAAAAAATTATTTGAAGATCGGGGAGCAATACATGCCGTATCGGTCAGCCAGTGTCGCTGTGGCACTCACCTATGAGTGGGTTTCAAGTTGTAAACTTCATGATCGAAACGAGTTTGGATTTTCTGTTCACAGAACCAGCAGAGAAGCTTGTAGGGCAACATGGAGAAGAAGATGTTTCCCAATCGAGTCATTACGCTGATATCGAAGGGCCTGCCATGTTTGCCAACTCTGTGGATCACCCAGGCACCGCGCCGAGTCGACAGATAGACCTGTTCGTCGGAAAAATCTCTCTTCAGATAGATAGAGGAGGACCTCGATAAAGAGTACAAGCCTCAGACAACTTATCTAGCCCAAGAAATATGATAATTTGGGTTCTCTTCCGTCGTCAAAAAATCAGCCCTTGCCCATTCGATAACCCGGCGGCGTAGAAAGGGCTACCCGACAAAAAAGCACATGCCGATAATGAGCTAACGAGCCAGAGAACTTCGTATAATTGAGAGCATTTCTCGGACGAGGACATCGGGAGGTGTTCCATGATCGTAGAAGATGGAACGAACAATATTCCAGGCAAACGACCATTCCGTGATAAGGGCGAGAAGTCTTCGGAGAATCGACGCATAATTATCATCATCCGATCGATACGAAATAGTCAGTGCTGCTGGAACAGCCACGGTAGAGTCTCTCCGTGAGTGTGCGACTTGCTGCCATGGAGACTGAAACCGGCACGATCAGTCAATCATGACTCTCCGTCGGCGGTCCTCCAAGAAAGTCAATGATCTAGCGTCCATGTACAGTATAATGTTTTTTGACACTTGGCTCAATTAGCTCCACCTTGGCATTGGCGTGCCTACCGCTGTCAAGGACGGAAGCGAACGAAACGCGCAGCATTTTCTTCTGATCCAGCTCGTGCGTCTAACAAGCGCTTCCTATCCTCGTATCATAGTCATCAGCGATGGCGGTTGAATGGAATGGCTCATTCGTATGAGTAATGAATACAAGGCTCGGGATGCTCTTCCCGATCGACATGTGTCGACCTTGTGTGCAAATGATTCTTGAAACGCGACCGCTGAGAGTCGAATCTGCATACATAGAAATTGACGGACCTGATCGGCGATTGCGCTGAGTTCGACGGCTGCGTCGCCGCCCGAGTTACCGACGCCTACGACACAGACTTGACGATTCTCGAAGCCCTGAGGTCGGCGGTAATCGTGTGTGTGAATGACGCGCCCTTTGAACTTCTCTTGCTCGGGGAACGTCGGCAGCAGGGGGAAACAGTGATGTCCTGCAAAACAGAAAGCCGAGCTCAAACACATGTGGGCCATCAGGGATAAGGCCACGTGGATCAGATTCGAGCGATAATACGACTGGGATCCGTATTGAGCGTACCGGTGCAGACCATGACGCCGTCGTAAACGTCTTCGAAGATCTCTCCATCATCCAGATTTTTCACCCTGACTACCCAGCGGTGAGTCTCAGCATAGTCGTCAGTCGGTTTCACTGACAACACCTCGTGACGCAGTTTGATGTAGTTTCGCATTCCATATTTATCAGCGTACATGTCCAAATACTGAATCATCTTGGAGTTGTGCATGAAGTTCGGGAACTCCATAGGCGGGGGGAAGTCACTACGATTGAGAAACAGAAAAAAAGACGCTCTTTCAAACTCGGATTACTGGCTCCATCGGAGTTCATATGATCGAAGAAAATTCTGGCACAACTCATTCGGGAGATTGTTGGCAAGCCGCGAAGATCATTGGCTCGATTCCCTAGTTGCATCACAACATGAACGACTTCTCTAAATAGCAACAAGTCGCTGACAGAGTGAAAGCGAAAACGATACGTCGATGGAACGTAGAGACGGCGCCAGCTGCCGTGGGGACGTATTCTTCGAAATTTTTCCTTCCAACACGAGTATAAACCATGGAGGCCTTCACGACATGCTTTGGCGAAGTCACAAATCTTCGCGCGCGCGCGATGCCTTGACATCTGCAAGTCAGCGCAAAGCATCTGATTTGTTGGCCGGGGCCAGAGCAGGGAGAAGGTGAACACAACCCAAGACTCAGAACACAATCCCAGGATATTTTTCTTAGTTTCGGATTCGGAAATCGCGATCCTAAACTCCATGGCGAGGCACCATCGCTCCGCTAATTGCCTTCTTCTTGGCTGTGATGTAACGCAGGAGACGGCGAGACCTTCAGACAGCCCCAGATTCGATGTCAAGCACAGAAGATTTGAGTCGAATTCAAGACTGGCATTACTCGGAGTCAATGGAGGAGAGAATCGATTCGAGGCGAATTCCTAGCACGATTGGACGGGAAGAGCAGCTCAGCGTCACTCTACACTTGGGTGAGATGGTCGACAAAATTGGGAAGCATCAGAAAAGATTTCCGGCTCGAATGCGATAGAAAGTTAGTCGAGAACGATGCAAACAAGCGATATATCTTGAAGGCATGGCTGACCAACAATGGAAAGCGATCAGAGAATAGATTACGGGACTCCTAGATGCGGCTGGGCCCTTCCTCGCACGAGGTGTCCTCGAGAGGCTGTCCTCGACCAGCGTGAACTCGGTCTCCCCATCGCTGCTAATACTGAAGGTCACACGGAGCGAATATCATGGAGATCATCAAAACACAGACATGTATCACCGATGGTGCCGGGGTCTCCCGGTCGTCTGTACCATCAATGGTCTAAATGATCTTCGGAGCTTGTGACAAATTGTCGATATCACAAGAGCGCGGTTTGTGTCGTGAGTTCGATGGAAATCCGCTCACCTGAACGCGGAGATTTCTTTTGATGAGTTGATAATGGTACTTTTCATCACGCCTCCCTTGGAAGATTCAGGCTCGTCGCTGTACCTCCAGAGTCCACCGGTGTCAGATGAACGCTCGAAGCAAACGACGTCCAAACCTTCTTCAACACAAGCCTTCACGGCCGTCATTCCAGACGCTCCCCCGCCTAGAACGGCCACTTTCGGCGCTGGCATGGCTGAAAAAAAGGATTCATTATTGCTAACACGGCCAGGCTCTGGAAACACGTCTGCGAAAGGCTGCGCTGAAGGGTCCTAGGGCCACATCCGGGGGATTCTAGCATCAAACTCTCAACCAGTACTGCGGTAGACTAATCGGATTATCTCGAGAGGGAATCTACGCTATCTTTCTGGATGAATGAGAGTCGCTGGAGTCCCCAATCTCAATGGAAGTAGGTCAGCTGGCCGGTTATCGTGGAAGCCTTTTTTTCCGTTCGAATCCTTCTTGTCGACCTCGTATATGAGCACGGCAGAGTCTTCACTCGAGCCAAGTGATGACCTGGGACCCCTTCTCCTCGAGATTTGAACGGAAGCGCAAATTATTCCAGACGGAAGTATGTCCTCATTCCTCCCGTCGGAAAACTTTCCCCGCAATCATACCGAGAGAAATTCCAGCAAAAACGGGTTGTATGAAAGAAAGGTTACGCTTCCGTGATTCTGATGTACCGTTAGGTCAATACGAGAAGAGAAAAAATGTTCCGTATCGTCAAAGGGAAGACGTGCGCGTTTCGCTTGAAGTCTTCGGCGCTTCGATGCCAACGACCGGACCCCGTTTTGGGTCACCCAGAATCGGAACTTCTTCAACCACCAGCGCTTCTGGCGGCCCAGAGAATGCTGGCGACCCAGAGAATCCTGGCGAGCAGAAAATACTTCGCAGGTGGAACGCTCCTCTCGGTCAGTTTGCAGTCTGAGCCTGAGTCAACACATTGCTCGGGCATGAATAAATACCCCTCAATGATGGTTCATCCGGAATCTCCAATGCGATCCTAAGAAGTAAGATCTCGCAGCTCCTAGCAGAAATATTTTAGATGATTTCGAGGACGATCGAATGAATTCGATAGATTCTTTGCGATCGATCAGCAATCTCTAATCACATGAATAGACGTGTGCCCATAAGGATAGCTATCTCGAGCACTCGTTGAATCATTCCAGCGTCCCATCGGAGCAGTACTCATGGGATATTCAATTTTCGATCTCAGGGGTGTATCCTGCTGTCGTCCAGCCGGCATGTACTATATCGGGGGCAAGCAGCGGGGAACATGCGGTCGTGGCCCGCATTCGCATTTTATCCGGGACGATGGATGGCGGGTACGAAGAAACTAGCTGTCACCGATTTCCGGTAAGGAAGGCAGCCCCGAGGCACTGACATCGGGCCTTCAATGACTTCAACGGAAAGGAACTCACCTTAGGTTTTTCGGTGTTAAGTATCCTCAAAGAAACTAGTCTCCAAATGACTGGGTGTCGGTATCAAAGTGGATCAGCACAACATCTATAGCTCACAGCCGTAATCAGCTCCCTCTTTTTGACGGTGCTGCGCCGCGTAGCTCTTATATGAGCCTCCTTTCCCCGCTCGCCTTTGGAATCGCGGCGCAACCCTCGCAGATCGGCCGATCAACAATCTCGGTGTTACGGCTTCAAGTTCCGGCCCCGGCGTCTGGCTTTCCTTACCCACTGGGCTGACCGAACGGCGGCTACATCAACATGTGGTTTCGACTCATCGATGATCATTAGAATCCGCGCTGACCGGGCTCCTCTAATTTTTCTCAAATCCTTGGGGCACTCTTCTGCGCATGACTTGAAGGCTCTGTCAGTGATTAGTAGGAGATCACGCGGGAGGGACTAGCGACCGGCATGTGCTAGTTAGCTGAAACAGATAGAGCAGCAAGGGCGGGGATCGGGCTTGAGTGACTTCACCACTCCGACGTTCGATGATGACGTAGTTGCTCGCAAAGTGAGCTCATTATCAAAACGAAGATGCCATAAGAGCCGAGTAGATTCATATTTGAGAAGCTTCCAAACAAAAGGATGGCGCGCAGAGATCTCTCCATTGTGAGATGCTATTTCGATCAGTTTTGGAGGGGGAACAGAAAGAACCTCTGATTTCTCTGAGACAGACACTCAGACCTTGAGTTTTATTACCGCGTACCTCGATCGAGCCGCAGCCGATCCGGCCGTAATTTTTCTCTGAATTCAGCATGGGAACATTGCTAAATTGGAGCTTTACAGATACTCCGTCCATCAAGCAAGACGCGGCTCATTGTCCCTCGACGGCCGGATCTATTTTCTGATGAATCTTCGCAGAATTTACTTCGAATTCAAGCTTCAGAAGATGTCGATGAATCACTCATGTAACTCAGGGCCCAACGCCAGAGTGGCAACGAAGCAGCGAACACGACAAGCAGAAATATGGGAATAATCGGCGAGACTCTTGCAACTCCTTCGGAGCGAAATGCTGTTCTTGTTTCCTGGCGACTGTGGCGTGTCACGAATCCGATCTTCCGCTCGAACAAGAGCATTCCGTGCCTCGGACCATTTCCCGAGTCCATTGAGGTACTTCGATACGAGGATGAAGGACAGGAAATCAGTTTGATACAAAGCTCGAAATCCGTGAAGAAGATTCCAGTCTGCTCGGCTTCGCGACGAGCCGAGTGGCTTCCTAGTCGCCCAAGTAAGGAACGCGCTCGGCCTGAACAGTGTCGCCTGGAGCGTTAAAGAATCTCGCTCGAAGCATTCGTTTGTATAATTCAATGTCGGCATACATTCCCTCTGTAGACGGTAACATCGACTTGCCACCCAGCATCCGAAGCATGCGGCGATTTTCTATCTCGCAGATCGCAGGAAGGGTTAGACCTCGGAGGACGACACCCTGGGTCGGATTCATGGGGTCGAGAATCTATTTGTTCAGATTGATGTTGTTGTTGCAGTCGATGAGCTGAAATCGTTGAGGATCGATCAAGACCATCATGCGCAACCTTCTATCAGCGCCGCCTTGTTTTCTCAGCATCGATCTGAGCCGTGAATCATGTCGTGTGTTTCAGCCGAGAAGATGGGATTCCGAGCTTGGTATCAAGCTCCGGAAACGACTTCATGTGCCGAAGTTTCCGCCGATTCGCCTTCGAACCCTCGCTCCGCAGATTGTTCGATCTTACCCTTGACCTTAACGGAACCGCTCAGAATGCGCTTCGGAAGACAATCCGAAATTCGCGGTCCACGAATTCTGTAAGGATCTCTCCGGAATTGGCGCATGTATTCGTCGGAGTCGAATCGTGTCCTCAGGGACGGTCGGACAGTCTCTCCCACCAATGGGCAGGCTCCATTTTGTCAAGTTCATGGTCACAGGAATGCTTAGCGCTTTTAGATGCGGGCACTTATGTGGCTCGACTATGGAGTTGGGCATGGAGGAATCTGCGCTCCCACTGGAGGCTTGTGTGTCGAAGTTGGCTCCTTCCTCGAGCGCGTTTATTGACGCAGCATCCCCTGCGAGCGGACCCCTACGTCCAGTTGGTCTAAACTTGGAAAACGATCGAACTCGCTCGATATTCATGAAGATAATCTTAAGGGGCTAGATATTGACCGCTGATCACTGTTCTCGGTGGACTATCTAGATTAGCTGCTCCCTTATCCGCGGATAAGATAACTGAAGATCTGACTTGTTTCCTGTCCTGGGCGCATATCGCAGGGCTAAATATAGCCCTGCGAAGATCAATGGAAGAAGCCAGAAAACGACTCCATAGACCCTGACCGTCTACGAACCCAGAACCTTCACCCAGCATCGCGTTTCCAATATGGGTCAAGTTCCGGAGCCTTTGAATAGAGCTGTGAGGGCGCGGAGGACATCCGAGCGAAAACCGGAAATTTCCAACAGACGTTCGTGGTTGAGGGAGAGCGAGCTGGAACTCCGTAGATCTACAATCCTCACCATCGCTGTCCTACGAATTCTGCAGATAGACGGCGTCTTCTGTTGAAGCCGCAGAGAATTTCACAACTGAGCCAAGAGAAACAGGTACGCTGAGAAGATATCGTGAGATCCTTTCGTTTCCACCGCATTCCATGGAGTCCGCGTTCGTCGGGTGCGGAATTCCATCACAGCATCGATTAGCGGGCCATTCAGGAGCGCTTCGGAAGCGATATAATCGTCTGCTTCGCGCGATGATTGAAGTCTTCGGCTCCCTACTCGGAGCTTTCTTGGCTTAGATTCGGTGATCTTCATAACTCACTCCGATTTCCCCAGAGCAGAGGGAACTCGTCGCTCTGTAGAGCTTCTTTCAGCTCCGGTATAATGCATCGGAGCCTATGGGAAGTTGTGGCGTTCGGCGGGAATTGCTTCAAAAACGTGACACCTTCGACACGAACAAGATCGAGCCTGGCTCCTCAGGGAGTGCGCTCCCGAGTCATCGGACAAGCACTGCCGTTCCAGACTCAGGGATTCCGATCATCTAGCCGATTCTAGATCCCCAGCGCCCGGTATGAGCTTCGCCCCGGAGGCCTCGTAAAGGGGGGGGGGGGCGTCGAAAAAAAAGGCAGATCCGACGCGCTCCGTTCCCACCATCAACTCTGACGGTCCATTGGATCATCTCCGAACGATGCATGGACTCTGGGAAGTGAGTCGAAAGCGGGAAGTCGCTGTCGTCATCAATTACGTGACTCGACCGGAAGTTATGAAAGTTCGACACTGTAGCAAACTTGGAAGCCTTCTGGGTCGTGAGTCGTGACGAGAGGGAGCCGAGGCAATCCGTAAGCCGACATCTTCCTCGACGCGCTAATTATGGTGTTCCCCTTGACTCAGACATTTGTTTCATTGAGCTCCCTTGCATAAGGCGTTGCTGCCGATTGACTGCACATTGCAAAGGCTCGGTCGGAGCAGCATCGTCTCGTCGACGCACGCTCCCGAGGCAAAGGGAGCAACGATCGTCGGTCGATGAGTTGGTGCTCGAAAACCACAACGTACTGAAATCATGAGACATCTCTCCAACTGCCATCAATCTTGACGGTGAATGGACGAGGATGAGCTCCTGGCAATCGTCCTGAGAGCAGCCGTGATCTCCCTAGAATTAACGGAGTCCCGTCATCATCCCGTAAATCGGGTCCCAGGGAGCGAATCGATTCCAAGTTCCTGGAGGTAGATCCGATTGTGCTCCTCGCAGCGGATTCTGCTATGATCTCTCCAGAAACTATGATGGATCACGGTTTCGTGATCTGAGACTGTTGCTGATATACCTACGATTACGAGCTATTCCGTCAAGCATCGGCGGAATTGAATGCTTTTCACTATCGGAATTCACATCATTATCATCCTCGAAAGCTCAATCCTCCAATACAGAGAAAACCATTTCTACTCTATCTTACAGATGGGGGACCGATTCTGATCCGAACGCGTGCGCTTGACTGGAAGCCAAGACAGCGATAAGTTTCGAGTTCCGAAGAATCGTCATCCGGCATCGAATTCGTGAAGACTGACTAAACCCTCATATCGAAGCTTCTTTTCCGCTTGTTTGCAGTAGAGCTTGCAATGCGTGAGCAAGAAAGAAGGCATTCTCTCATTGTCAGCCTCGAGGCCGATGATTGCTCGTCAAAGCGCGAATCGGAGTCTTGCTAAACTGAGAATCTTTTCTGAACCCATCCAACGTGACGAGTGGGTCCGCGACTCGATGGCGGCCATGCAACTCCTTTGCTCTGTTCTTGGGGTGCCATCTCCCCCTGGACTCGGAGACGCCGTCCCGGTCCACCCACTGATGGTCTACGTGATTTCAGTCATGTGAGCGGAACCCAGAGAAGCCGTTGCCCAGAATGAAGATCCAGCGCTTTCTTCCCGGCGTCGTGGCGGCCAGCTGGCTCGATTCCGTTTCGGAACACGTAACCGAACGCCGATCGCGGACGTGCGAGCAGGGACGCCGTCGGCGCATCGCGCACAATACGCATTTGCGTCAGCAGGTGTGACTTGAGCGGAACTCTTCGGTAGAATTCTACGTACGCTGAAGCGCTGATGACGACCGGGACGCCCTATTTTGGGCGTGCAACATTGTCGAACGAGAGTTTCATGGATGTGTTTCCGAAGAACAAACTCAAAACGCCCCATGGCATAGCAGACGAACGGAGAAGAAACCTTGCAAGAATCCGCAACACACCGCTTCTCTTTGTGTCTGGATTACGACCCAGTCTTTGAAGGCTAGAATGCTCCGATAGTTCTGAGCCTGCTGAGAAGAGCTCGCGGAGGGAGATGAGAGAATTCATTTTGAGACTCGGCAAACAACGCCGAAGTTCGATTCAGAAATTCTATCTCGTCCCCAATGGCCAGGATATGTTCGCGCCTCGAGCTCAATCACAGCTCTCAGAAAGGGACGAAGAGCGTTTGTGTATGCATGGGAGAGAGGGTGTCTGCTTCTGAAGTTCAAGCAAGCACAACAATCACTTCGGGGTTCCGTGCCACTGTGATGACTGAATGCATCGCATAGAAGTGGGACAAATCGATGTCACGATGACCGACCGACATCGAAAGGAGGATCTATCTGAGTTTTGCTTAGCTCGCGCTCGGCCTTGGACTCGCTTTAGCCGCCTCGATATCTTCTTTTGTTAACCGCTCCGACAAGTGGCAGTATCTGAGCAAACAGGGCAAATAGTGAGGCGATGCCATTCCGTTCCGAGTTGAGGGTGCATCGGGCCCGCGTCTCTGCTCTTCTTACTGGAGCGCATTCCATCGTAATTTCCCCCCACAGAAAAATCATAATTTCACTCTTTTCTATTATGGCGAATTGATGACAACGCCCCGGCATCGGATTCGAGAGACGATAATGGGCTCAATAAAGCCTCATTATATATCGTTGGCGAATTGCTTGTTATGAAGGAATCCCGGAAAACCCACCAGAGAGACGAGCGTGAACGATCTCAAACAAAAGACATCGACCAAGCCCAGAGAAATCGGAGAGCGAGTGATCTTTCGGGGATGAAATTCTCATTCGGAAAATTTCCGAGGCGAATAATATCTGAGGTTCCGGACTGACTTCTCGGCTTAGGCGCGATCGAACAATAAAAGGCACATATGAGTTTGGAAGCATTGCGGAATCGCCCGCGAACCATCTCGATGAATGGACGCTCCGAGTCTATGGAAACTCAGGATGAAACCGGGATGGTTCGAGAGAAAAAAATATCACAAGAGCATGCCTAATTCAAGAGCGAAAACGGTTCCCCAACAATAGCTACAAATGGTCAAATCTCGTGGATGCCGCACCCTCAGTGAATCAGGTGGGAGTTTGATGAAATTCGGCATTCCGAGTGTGCGATAAGTCAGAATCTGTTCTCGGCTGACCGCATTAGTGACTGTCACTCGCGGGGGCGGACGAGTCCCGCTGGCTTTCGCAGCCTGTAATCTAGTACGTTGACATTTAGGGATCGCGCTCATACTTTGCTCGATCAGGTGATCTGTGAGTGACCAAGTCGAAATCTATTGGGAATAACATTGTGCTCGAGTGCAACGCATCGAAGTTTTTAGTTTGTCATCCTATTTGAGCCTCACCGCCCTCGCACTCCCGTCGAGGACCACAGTTTCCGGTGCGGATTCGGGCCGTCTCCGGTACGTGAATCCAGATTACGACCTGATGGGTTCGAACTCTATAACCCATCGAGATGCTTCTCGGAACCTCGCTACCGAGTGGAATTGATTCTGTTCTCAGACCTGAGCGTCGGCTCTAACTTTTCTCAACAAGGAGTTGCGCAGGTCGAAAGCTGATGTTTCGGGCGATGGTCAATTGTTCAGAAAATGAGTTTCACTCCCAAAGAAACAAATAATACTCGCCGAGAATTCCCGGACTCAGAGTTTTTCCCCGTCAAGTTCCCCGAGCATATCTCTTCTAGCTCCCAGTAGAATCCAAAAGCTCTCTACGGAAGCTGTGCAAAAGCAATATCCCGAAACGATCATCAACTTCGAGAAGCTCGTCAGTGACGCCTAGCTGACGGCCTCGATTCCGGCGCGAATGTTCGAGCCGATCTGACATTGTGCTTTTGACACGCTCTGAATTGATCAGACGATCTTGAAGCGATGAGAGCCCTTCCACCACACTCGAATCGAAACTCTGCAAAAGAACTGACGTCGAATCCATGCCTCATACCGACAGAATCGCCTACGATGCTGCTTGCCGTATTATTCGTAATCGGGACTATCTTGCGAACAGAATGCTTTCTCTTCGGAACGCGGAGCAACGCGCGCCAGCGAAACGTGAGTCTGGAATCCTGCGGTAATGCGCCGGTCTCCGGGGGAACTTGCAGTATCCGGTTAGACTTGGTGGTCTATGGATGTGGAAGCGTAGTATCAAGCCCTCAAGTACTACCATGAGAGTCTCCCAATACCGATCTCGACAGATGCTTCTATTGGGGCAGTACGGTTCTAGGGAATACGAGACTCTGCGATGGATGCCAGGCCGCATATTCTTTGACATGCAAGCGATCATTCGGAAATTTTCGGTTGCAATGGATTTTGCTCGAAAACGCCAAAAAGGTTCCTCGATTCTTTACAGGTTGTGTACTACGTGTGCTTGAACTACGAAGCCGTGGATTCCACCCAAGCTGTGAGTTCTCCAGCCCCGACTTCGTTTAGCTAGCCCAATGAGGATTCTGTACGCTTTGAAGTTCGCCGAACTCGCGCAGTATTTCCAGCAAGGACAATATCATTCACGGCTCCACTACTTATTCGCCTGATGTTTTCCTAACGCGTGGGGCATGGCGAGTTTTCTGAGAAGGTCTATCGGCTCGGCTCTGGGAGAAGAGAGATCCCGGTTCTTCCGTGTCTGCGTGGAAGCAGCGGCTTCGCCGTTCCAATTCTTCCGCTCCGGATCCGAGACTCGGGTAGACTAGCCGTCAATATCCAAGATGTTCAGTTTCCAAGAATAACTGCTGCGAGGTCCGCACCGATTTTTGAATTCTGCTGCGGGTCATCATCGTGGTGACTCCGAACATCCATTCGTAGTCTACTTGGGACAATTCTGCGGAACTTCTCTTCAATATTTATGGGATCATCTTCTCGGGTTACTCAGATTCCAGATTTGCCTCAGCCTTCAGGTTGAGAGTGTCCGGTGTTAGCAGACAAAGCAAAGCGGCGATTTGCAAGGGTCGACACAAAAAACTCAGATTGCCTGACAGAACCCTTGACCCTCGAAAGTTCGGACGTTCAAGGAGGGTCGTCCTGACGCTTCCAGAAGATCAAAACCCGAGAGTCGCCGGAACCGCGTCTCCGGAAGAGCGTCTATTTTCGTAGTCCATCTGAGCGAGGAAGGAGCTTCCTCTCCGAGAAATGAGATCAAGATTCGTCGTGAACGATCGCGACATGAAATCATGCATCCTGTGATAAGCGAATAATTTAGAATTTTGATGGTGTGCGCCTAGATGATCAAGCACGCTCAAAAATTGCGCTCATGCGACGCTCGCTGCGACGTGAGCCAGCCGGATCAGCGCAGCCGATCAATTAACAATGAATCCTCATTGATAGTATCAGAAGCTGAAAAGTCTCCTCTCTGACGCACTGGAGTCGCGGGATTGTCGTCATCACGAAAATGTTTCCATTCATTGATGAAACACTGAGCAATATTAATGAGCCTCGATCTCCGATCACCTGTTGACTCAAAGTGCCGCCGCGAAAAAACGTGCTTCTTGATCGGAAGCAAGATCTTTGAACCGGGCAAAGAGATCCGGGCGTCAAAGTCGATCGACGAACCAGAGCCTCGAATATTCTCATAGCATCATCGAGGAGTGGCTTTCCCTCGAGGACAAGGAGTTTCTCGCGGGCGAAATCCAACGAATTCTTCTGTAAATGAGACGTAAACAAGATTACTGGATGAGTTGATCAATATCTGCGGGAATCCGAAGTTGGGACGGCTTGCGCAGGATGCCAATAATCGAAACACGGAGCTGTGGACGTCACAGTGACTACGTCACGAACGACCGAAGAAGGTCGACACTTGGATTCCAGCGGCGGTCTGCGGTAGCGATCTCTCCTGCCGACGCCGCTGAGGGCTCACCGTACGTCAAACGACGGGATATGTAGAACACGAGAGCACCCGATAGGAACCATTTGACAGTTGCGCAACTGACCCCGGGTGGATATTCTGCAGGCACGTGAGCAGTGCAGCAGAAAATATCGTCCGGGAGGCCGAACCAGAAGTTCTTGTGGAAAGGCCAAGTTCACGGCCGGAGTCCCACCACTTGCATTAGGCAGACGGAAGGCGTTTTCATGAAGACGAACCGAAGTTGAATCACTGTTGACCAGTGCCAACTGCGGTATTTATCGATTCTGCGATAAAATATCACGACAACTATGCCGCGGGGAATTCCAATGGCGCGAGCTTTGGCATCTTTCTCCCTAATTTTCTTTTCTGTGTTCACAGAGTGAATGCGTCTACTGTCCCCAAAGACAGACAGTTGCCTGCACAGGGATTGTAAGTTTTCAATTCATCGCTGGGAATCATCATTCTATAGCATCGATTCCACTGATTGGCTCTTCACTGACCTCCGCTTCGTTCCGCAGTCCGGACCCCCGCTCCAAGTGACGCGAACTCAGGCCACCTGTCTGACAACCTATTGTTCTTCCGGCGTGTTGGTGAGCCAGGCGCGAAGATTTTTGAATATTCCCTCCCACGTCTCCATCATAGATAAGCGTCGATTGCGCGAAGGGCCAATCGGGCCGGAGACCAGTTCGGATTATACGATTTCAGCGTTGGCATGGATTTTTTTTACACATGTTGCTCTGTCGATACAATTGCCTCGCCGCTGACGAGTCACGTGATTCCCTGATGGCATTCCGGCGGCGTTTTCTGAGCTTTCAGGCTCAGCCTCTACTTCGGATTTCTCTGAGTGAGAATCGGAAAATACCCACCGATAGAAATCCGGTAACGATTCCTCGCGTCCTGCCTATACAGAAGCAGAGGCTCGATAAAGCAGCTGGCAATTCGTCTAATTGCCCGAGATTCGGTCCGCATAATCGTTAGCTCGTGGCCAACCGTTGCACTCGAAGAATTCTGCGACGCATGATCATGCAAATGATCCGGGTAGACGATTTCCGTAGGCCCACCGATGTGGCGAAGGCCGGCGACTCTTCTCGCTCGTGGACCAGGCTCGAGCGAAGCACGTGAAAGGGCCGATGTATACGACGGCTCCAAATGAATTTCAGGGACAGAACGCACTCAATGGAAACGCAGTACCGGTCAGTCAACGCCGTAGACGGGATGCTGAGCCCGCGGGCTCGATTACCGCGCTACAGGACATCGAATCGACAGTACTCCTGAACGACTCGGAATCGTGAACCAGTGATCTGGACTACCGGTGTAAAAACGATTGCAGAAGAAAGAGAACACGACAGCCTTCATACGATATTCACCGTAAATTCTTCTATTGATGATCGCCGCGTTTTCAATGGTTTGCAATAGTGATCGGCCTGATCTCAGGGAGAATTCGCGATGCAAGTCTCCATTACTCAGTTCGAGTCTCGAGAGCCTCGATTCCGCGGCAGGAGTCCGCAACCTCCTCGATTGACGACTTCAGTCTCACAGCTCGCACTTTTGCAGAATCTCCTGCGCCCCTTCCGCTCCGATGGTTTCCATGCGGTCGGCAAGCATCCCCATCAAATGTCGGGCGTCTTCGTTATCGCGGACCTCCGTCGCTTTGCCAAGTTCTCGACAAGCTTCTCGAAGTTCGTCGTCGGCGAATGTCTGGAAAGCGTCTCTGTTCCATATCTGATAATGAGTGATTCAAATCAGCTTAATTTCTAGGACGGAGCCGCTGAAATAAACGAGGACGTACCTCCATCACGACAGCGACGAATTTACTCGGCAAAAAGTGGCGCAAAGCTTCATTCTCCGAAAGTTTGGCAACAACTCCCATCTCGGATCTTATTCTATCATCGATGGATTCGAACGAGTGCTGCACGGCAATTTCAGCAAGCCTAAATCGTTTTCTTACTACATCACTGAAGGGCAGCGTCCGCCTCCTGTATTCGTTCAGGAGCTCTCGCACACGTCCTGCGGCGCTGTGTTTGATGTAGTCCTTGAGGTAGTGTTGCAAACATTTCAGATCGTCGTTCGCGAGGGTGCCGACTACTACGGTAAAGAGCAAAATGAAGACCACTTTCATATCCGCACTTCCTCGACTGCGATGGTGGGATTTAAACTCCAAAATGCATGACTCGAATCCATGGAACATTCACGCGTGTTCTCATGACAATCGGTCTTACATCAACGTCAGTGTATCATCGAAAGGCACAGAGAGCGATGGCATATTCGGGGTTTGCGCGAATCCGGAGCTTATCGTGTCCAAGTCGGTCCGATGGACTCCAGATGGCTTCCCCGGAGAAATTAATCATTCAGAATTCGCTTCTACCGCAGTTTCGAGGAGCGAATGAGCTGCCCGAACACCCCCGATCGTGAGCTATGTGCCCATTGCGCATGCATAAGTCTTTGCCTAAGGATAACTCGCTTAGCTGACTGAGTGCTCCGTGAATTTATCCGCAGTATCCACTGAACGTCTCTCGTTCGGAACGCTCTGGGAAATCCAATCGAGGATCTCTCCTACCGACACCAAGAACATGATATTGAGTCCGAAGCCAGGAGAATCTTCGTCGTGGAACAAGGAATCAGTTATTGCGGACCTGATTATCTTTTCAGCTCGCTACCTTCCAAAGCCGAAATTCCCCGCGGCTGGATTCCTCAAAGAAAAATATATCTCAACAGAATCTCATTAAATATGTTATGAGAAGTGAGAGAAACCATCTCCAGCCATGGTCGACCTTGTGAATGAGTTCGGGCGGGTCGATAGAAGCGCCCTCTGTACGACCACGTCTCTTCCGAAATGTCTCTCTTCAAATCGCGGAGTGAGCCCATCGCAGCGACGGACCGAGTATTTCTCCTCATCATCATCACGGACGACGGGGAGAGGGCGGCGTTCGCCCGAATTCCCCCCCCCCTGGATCCTCCGCTGAAGTTGTGAGAACGGTATTTCCTCACCGAAACTGTGTAGAGAATTCGAGAATCTTCGAACACGGGCGTCGGATGCGGCGTCCCGTGAGAGCTGCGCGCGAAGCACGAGTCGATCTCGGTCACTCGAAGTTCGGTGACTACCCATTGATGCCCATGCAAGCTCATTTCCATCCGGAGCTGATATCTCCGGGGACACGGACGATCACCTCCTGACGAGCTCCGTTAGGTTACCCTTATGATGGACGAGGATGAACCGATTCGAAGATAAATGAGGATGTGAAACGAACGGCATGTGCCATCTCCATTCGACGCGCCGTCTCGATCATCGGCATGAATGGTTCTCCAAAAAGCGTCTTGAGATTAGTGATTAGACCAATTTCTGCCGGACGCTCCCCGGAAGCAAAAATGTTTCTGAGATAGAGGAATGTTAACTTTCGAGGTACCAAGCTCATGGAGTAGCCCCCCGCGCACGATTCCGCGGCATATCAGAGAGGACTCCGCCTCCCAGCGCGGTGGACTGCTGGTGTTCTGGGATGGTGGTCCTTTTTTCGAACTCGACAATCAGTGAGAGCTAATTGCGGGAGAAGTCCTCACTCTGCCCCCCTCGGTCAAATGCTCGTCTATTGCTGGACTCTGAAGTCGGAGTTGAGTATCGATCGCGCTGGATGTTCCACCGAACAGACCCGATCTCCAGTGTAGGTGATGATTTCCTCGCTCCACCGCAGAATCGAGTGGCCTCATCGACAAGTCTAGGTTACCCAGGGATGTCCCGAATGACAAGTTGTTCTCGAGAATAGAAGCTGAGGGAATCGTAATGATCCAAAGGAATCTCTCCTGAGGAAAGCCTCGGTGCGGCGCACCCTGACTCCATTCACGTCTCCCGGGGAAGTAGTCTACACTTCATGCAGACTCTCTGTATAGGATACGACACCTAAAAAAATCAAGATATGCGACGATTTTAAGACCTTAAATGCGGCTGTTTCGGAATCTTTTTTTTTATTAGAGAATATGGGTTGAGCAACACTGCGAACCCTTGTTAAGAAATTCACAAGATCACATATTTTGATTCATCTCAATAAGCTCAAGAGATTGAGAAGTCCTCTGGAGTCGCCTACGGTGAACATCGAGCTATTCCTCACCAAAAGAGGAACCGGGAGTATTGTTAAAAGGGTTTCTAAACCCAGTTTCGGGGGATCAGCACGCTGCACGAGACAGTCGGGACCCTCCCGAGATTGCACTTCGAATGAATCGGATCCTTCGCGGAAATTCCCTCCGAGAAGATGAGAAAACATTCCAGTCCACAGGGTCTACAGGGACGAATTCCATTCAACTCCATATAACAACTCGTTGAAGGAACCCCCTAGACACTTTGGATATGTCAAGATCGTAGGGGAAGTAATCCGGCCAACTCCTGGTGGAATCGAAGCCGAGAACGGCAACCGGGTGGCGATTCACTCTCGATACCCTGTGGGGAAATAAAAGCAGAATTTATCGAGCGGATTGTTCGAGGCAGCCGAGGCGAGGTTCAGTCACAATCAGATCGGTCAACTCACCCTTCACCCGTCAACTTGTCCAAGAACCTCAGGTAGGAACTCCGGAGGTTATGGGGCTCGAGAACTCCGCTGAACAACATAAATCCGCAACTCAAGGCATATATTAACTCTCTGCTGAATGGAACATCTGGCAGGATCTTCTGCGACTGTCCAATGAGGTAGTAAACCTGTAACCGGATACAAAACGAACAAATGATTTGCATGGAATGATTTGGAATGGAATAGTGGATCGGTTTGCTCATAGAACCGTCCCCGTTAGCATCCATTTGCAGTTTTTTCCTATGAACGTCATGATTACATGAATCCTACCTCGACAGCTTTCCAGAAGACGTACAGCGAAAGACTTCTGTTTCTAGAAACTCCCATCCACGAAGCGCTGACGAACATCGCGGCCGCGCGAGATAACTGATCATCCGCTTTGCGTTTGCGAAGCAAGCATCGTATCAAACGGAATGATGCTACCATGCCACCCAAGCTCACGCCTTGCTTAGCATTATTTCGATTGAGGAAAATCTCGAGCAATTGACTGGGATTCTTCAATAGCCTGACGGGGTTCCCGGCGAACGCAGAGAGCGCACATCGTCCCAAGTAACCCACGAGGAAGGGTTTAACGAATCCGCTCGTAACGTAACCCGCACAGGCATTAGGGTGGGGACACGCTCTTGGGGCGGCTGAGTGGAACTCCTGTTTCCCGATGAGGAATGACAGAGCCTTTGAGATAGGATCTTTTCCGCTAGATTCACTGAAAGCGACGAGAAGAGGTTTGTTTTTCGTGATTCCACAACGTGCGTTATTTCGATGCTCTAGAGCAGCGGTTCTCAACCTGGGTTCCGCGGAACCCTGGGGTTCCGCGAGCCCCTGCTCGGCTGCTCAGACTTTTATTAATTGTATCGGATTGGAATGATTTTTCTGAGCTCTAATGCATGCAGGATACTTCATGCGATCGTGGTCGAAGGTTTTGAGGTGTTCAAGGGGAAAACTTGGAAAGATAGAGTCTGAAACCAATAATAAGGGTTCCGCGGAACCCCACAAGGGTTCCGCAGGGCAAAAAAGGTTGAGAACCCCTGCTCTAGAGTCGATTGATATGACGACTCACTTGAGCAAATAGGCGTGGCCCGCCAGACCGGCTGCGAGGAGCAGGATATCTCCTCCGGGAACAGAGGGTATGAAGCCTCGACTCGATAAAAAGTTGAATAAGACTTCGGAGAACTAGAAAATACGACGATCAGCAATCGTGGCCCTCCCGACGAACGGGGAGAACTGTTAATATTCGAGCAGGAATATTCACTCACGATATTGAGCATGTAGACGGAAAGCATCTTCCGTCTGTTCGGCCTTTCGATGAATATGGACAAGAACGACGCGAGAAATCCAGCGACGAAAACGGTCTGTTGTAGGAACAAACGCGGTGTTGATCTCCTGGGAAGGAAGGAGCTCCTTTGATATCGAGCCATCCACGCTGGATGGGAGGGCTGACCATCGGTCTTTTCGCGAGCTCGCGGCTGACTCACCGAATCATGCATATGAAGAACAGGAAGAAAAACGCATTATAACTGAGGAATACTGAGGAACGTGCTGCGGATTGCAGGGTCTGCACGAATGCTCCTATAGAGATCTTCCGAGCTAGGACCAGCTGGGCGAACTGCAACAATCAGAATTCAATACCCACGCGGGCCTTCCGGATATCGAGCTACGGTCATCATATTGAGTGGAATTTTCCGGCGCAGTCCTCATTTCTTTACCAAATACAGAGCTCCGTAGACCTTTCCCGATTCACGGAGGCTCGCCAGGAATAGGTATGACCAAGCGTATGTGCACGAAGGCGTCCATGGATGAGCGATCTCGTAACAATTATAATCCAAGGAAGAGGTCAGTTTCGAGAGCGCAGTCATTGCACACCTGAAAGGAGAGGCGATATTGTATTTATAATTTTCTGATCCTTAGGCCGTCGCCCGGGCGATACAGTGACGATGAGGGAAAGAAAAATTGGGCTCCGCCGGCCTTGTCTGGCCTCGGACGTCGTCGTTTCTCGAGAGGCGACCTCCAACCATAGCAGACGTAGGGTGCGTGTTTTCGATGTCTTATCAAATCTACGATAGAATATGATTAGGCACCCGCGAGTATCTATTTTCCGCGAAAGCCGAATCCCTCCGAAACTCGCTACGACCGGCTTTCCTCGGAATGGCTCTCTCCCGGGTCAAAGGGTAATGACGTGAATTCTGGCAGAGGAGAGGGAATGAGTACGCCGCCAGGAAGGATCGCTCTAATCTTTACTCGGAAGCGTCCTTCACGGGGAAACTGGTTCCAGGGGGAGAGCTGGCCCGCAACGGATGGATAGTTGCCAATTGATTCGAATTTCGTCCCGAGGTCCGTTCATGGCATGTCGAACGCTCCTCCAAGTTTTTGCTGAGAGCCGTAATCCCCCAAAAACCAGCTCTTTATAAGCACGCCGCCAGCAAATCGGCAGCACCTCTAGCCAGTATGCCAGCTGGAATCATACGGTAGTCCCTTACACCATATATCACAGGAAATCGCAGGAAAATAAAGTTGCGGAATTAGTTGCCGTCGATTGTTGCCATTTATCCACGGAGGAAGACTCGGGGCGTCATTAGAAACCAAACAACGTCAAGACGTCGATCGATACCGGCAGTCGAGAACAGCTGGCCAGGCCTAGAACTCACCTCGGAGGTTTCGATTACAGAACACAAAAATACAGCTTCTTTTGTTTACCTCGCAGGTGTGGAACGCGGCTCACGTATTACTTTCTCGGCTGCGAACACAGACGAACTTTATGGGAATTCCCGAGAATCTCGAAGCGTCCAAGTTCAAGACCGACAAATATCCGCCGCTTCACTGAAGACTACGAGAGCAACCCACGGGTGTTTGACGTGAGGGTTTCGTCAATGGCTTAGGTATCAGGTATGACTTTCCGCTTCCAACAACAAGTGGGAGATCAGCTGATCGAGACGTTGTTCGATGAGGTGAGGAGCGGAAGGGGGAAGGAAGAACGTCGTTCTCCGGAATGCAAGAGCAGAAGACCGTCGTTTTCCGAAACACAAAAACGTATTCTGAGAGACACGCTACTGAGGAAGTGTGCGATTCCACGGAGGTCTACGTCCCGAAAAAACGAGCAGAAAGAAATGTCGTAATCGAGATCGAGATCCCCGTGAATCCGTGAAGTGGCTAAGCACGACTATGCTGATGATCTTTGTGTGGTGCTGGATATCCACCGGGCTATCCCTTTACCTACTCCTCACTCGTTCCTGTTCCAGGAATGGAGGCTTCTTTTCTCATTGAAAATGTTGAGTCCCTGCCCAATGCTTTAGCTTTCTCGGCCGGCTGAGTTTGAACCTGTTGCCTGAAAACTCCCGTACCTATTGCTCGAGCTCCAGTCGGCGATGAAGGGCCTTCGCAGCCAGAAAGGAAAGGACTCAGTCAGTTCCGAGTATTGATAGTCGGCTCCTATACCTATTAGAACCCAGGGATAGGTGTCTAAAACCGGTCAGAGAGGCTCCTGGAGGCCGAGGAGAACTCGAACCGTCCAAGTTCATCGAGATTGAATGAAGTGCTCGCGACTCACAATTCAAAACTTCATGAAATATCAAGATTCATGATTGATTTGAGGTATTCATCAAAGCATTCTATCATTGGATTATTCTGATTCTGAAAGGTCGGTCGACTATTCTTGTGAACTTCCTGATGAGCATTCGGTACCGAAACTCAAGGGAAGAGATGTCTTACGATAAAAAAAAATGAGATCCAATTGGATGCTCACGATCCGCAATCGAAGTCTCGAATTAAGGTCATCGGATTTATTAGATCCTCCCCATTGATCTTTTTTCCCTTCAGTGGTGTGCTGTCCTGGGCTGGGAGACCCTGTCCCTCCCCGAGGGGCCACGTCGGGGTCGATTGGAGAGTCGCGCTTCTGCTGTCGCTTCTCGATGCTCAGTATTTCTGCTCTTAAGAATTCTAAGAGTTGGCATGTATTTCGACGGTTTTATTCCCACTGTCCACGATCGGTAGGAGCACGAGAGATGCTCGCAATCAGATAGCCTGTGTTAAGAATCCTCAGAATGCAGACTATCTTCAGGCTGCCGAGAGACGGGCGTTGAGAAAGTTTTGTGAGATAAGACCGTGATGATCGATGATCAATAATCATGGGTCATGTCTCAATGTGATGATCATGTCCATTCGTATTCACGACGTGTCAGTCAACTTGTGCGCATCGAGGATATCACCCGACAATCAATGTTGTCGAGAACCTCATGCAATACATCAATATCTACCGTTCCATCTCCTTCCTGCCCCACATAGGAGTACACGGAGCTTCTGCGAAACTTCATAGAGCTCAACTTATTAATGGTACCTCGACCACCTGCTCCCAAGGCCGGCCTAGAGTTTCCTCGCTATGGTCTCGCACCACACTCAGTTGATCACCTTCCTCCTTCCTCGCGAAAGCGGACCAGCCGCCGAGTTCTCAACAGCGCGTGCGGGTAGGATTCGCGCGGTCGATCTGCCCGTCGGAGCCCTGATGACGACGGTAGCATGGATGTCCTAACGTCAGATGGGGTTTCGAACTCTCCTATGAGCTTCTAAGCGATTAGAACCCACACCGCAGCGATCATTCGGAGGAAAATCCGGGCCGTCCGTGAGTTTCGCCGAGATCATCGTCGTCCATTCCATCATCATCATCTGTGTTATTATGGATCGGATCTCAGCGTGATCCGAGCTCGATGTGCTTCGCACTAGAACTTATCTCTCGGCGTTTTCCGTTGTCCGTCGTTTTCGTTTCTCGAGGGAGTATGCTGTATACGCCGCCCGTGCCATAGTGCAAGGGACTCCATGACTCCGTTACTCCATCCCGAGGAAACGCATGTCTGATCGTGATCACGTGACCCAGCTCGACCAATCACTGACCCTCTTTCTGATTTCGAATAAAATATCGGCATTTACGGGGAAACTCGTTGCATATCGTCCGTCTAGCTGCCCGGGGACAGGGTCTGAGGGTCCAGGGTACTCGATCCGCTTCCAGAGTCGAGATTTCCGCGTAAAATTTCGAGAGATCCGAAGGTTTTCTCCCGGGTGCCGCCAACACAAGAGACGCTTTCGCCGTCTGTTCGACGTTCTGGAGCGCTTCCACGAGAATCGTACGTCTTGGGCTGCATTGAACATCCTCGAGAAGTTCAAGATCGAAACCTCGAACATTGGTTCCCGTAAGTCGCTGAAATCGACGCGCTCAGGTTGACTACTCATTGGACTCATGGGCGGCAAAGCAAAACAATGCGGCCCCCTCAGCAAGGGGAACAAGATCCGTCGGTGAACGCTCTTAGTGCGATAACTCTCCAGAAAATCGCAGTCTTCGATACCCGCAAGTGCTTCCGCTCGGGCTGAGACCCCATTGATGTCCCGATTTGACTGTTTTCAGCAAACTTATTGTCATTGAAAATAGACGCGCAGCTCTGTTTGGTTGGTTGACGCGGAATGATACGACGATCCTAGCAAACTAAAGAGCGAGTAGCCAGAGTGAATTGGACCAGTGTGTCTCTTTATTGGAATTTGTATTGCATCCAAAATTCTAAATGTGAGTGTCAGTGGTGGGAAAAGTGTTTCTCGACGAATTGCAAAGTCTCAACTTGAAACGGTATCCGTTGGTACCCCCGTCGCATGACGATGTGTTCTAGAGATGCGCACAAAACGAGGCCTATGGCGGACCACCGATCGGAGACGCAAAACAAATGTTCAATCTAAACCAATGCTCCGAACACTCAGTCAGTTCGACTCTCTTCATCGAACTGAGCAAAATGATGTCAAACACGCCGGGTATCTAGTGGCATGCCTAGCGCTAAGGCTCTGGCGTCCCTTGACTTGCGATGGCGGGAACACTACGGTGTGCGGACCACGTGCTTGACATCTCGAGCGCTCGCGAAACTCGTGTTCTGAGCTCGTTCCACGTGAATGTGCGACCTGGAAATCAGTATACGATGTAATGCTACACGATAATAGAGTGAAGCCCATTGGCGGGCATTGCGTAGTGGCTACTCCGTCGCAACGGTTCGGCATGGCTATCACATGGTGTCCTATTTGGATTTTGAAGGGCTCTCCTCGGCTAAACAATCGACGATTTCGACGAGAGTTTTCATATTTCTTTTTGTTATCCTCGGATCTCTCCGTCACACTACTCGGTATTCGGAGAAATGAGGCTATGTTTTTGACATGAACTTGTCACACTGACGGACTAAAGCGCGTCTTCGGGGTCGGGTCCGCAAGCGGCGTGTCCCATTCTCGGATGTTATAGTATGCCAAAAGCACTATCGCAGTAAGGTTTTCTAGTGACCAATCTTTCGCGAAGCTCGTGCGCAAGTGTCTCCATGCGAGACTATCTTCCGCGGCATAGGCTCAGTGTGAGAAGCGCTCGGTGACTACGGTCCGGATAAAGAGCTTGCGTACAGATAGTAGCACTTATGCTGTTTGGGAAGTGCCGGGGCTGTCGGCTCCAGCCGCGCAGTCTTTAGCTTTGTTCGCGGCTTCCCTATTAGTCAGTGGGGACTATCGGCTTCTTCTGGTGATGTGCTGGTTCCTCTATGAGGGATATTCCGTGTTTAGAGGGGCGCGCGTGCCCATGCTCGGTCGCGGTCACTGGAGCTGTCGGGAGAGCTCTCAGGTACCGAGGAGAAGGTAACCAATCTTCATGAATAACGCAGGCAGACGATCATACCACGAGAAGATTTTCCTTCATTCACACATATCCGCGATGACTTCTTACGGGATTAGGAAGTACCGAACGAGAACCGAGTCTCGCGAGTGCTTGTCGGTGGATTTTTGCTCTGCCTCGTTTGGCGTTCCCAACGAATGCGCCCGTTTTATTCCCCCTTCGGCTTCCATGCTGTCAGATGATTCTCTGTACTTCATTCTGTCGGATGATTCACCTTTTGGAGAGACCGCGCGGAAAGTCGTCCCAGGGCGCGGAGATGAGCGCCTTCAGGATTCAGTTTGAATGAAGCCCACAGACTATTCTTGATATCCAGGCCAGGAGGAGGAGGGGGTAGGGGTGTTCCCTGCGCTCTGTACGCTGCGAGATTTGAAATCTAATTGAAACATTCCCCACCAACAGCATGGCAGAAGCGAACAGTCTGACGGGCGTGACAGACTTCCTAAACGAGGACGACGACTCAGCCGCCGCTGCTGCTGCTGCCGCCGCCACTACCGCTGCTGCCTCCACCGACGAAACCACCAGCACCACTGCCGCCGCTGCCGCCGCCGCAGCGACAACAGTCACTCGCTCTCCTGACTACCAGAAACTGATTGGGCATGGGCTTCATCAGGTTGTGGCCACTCAACTCGACGACATTTTCAAAACCGGGAAGCTTTCCTATTCCGACCTGGATGAAAGAGCTTTGGATGCATTGAAAGAGTTCCCGCAAGAGGGTGCCCTCGCTGTCTTGAAACAGTTTCTCGATTCTTCACTTGAACACGTCTCGAACAAGTCCGCTTTCCTCTGTGGGGTGATGAAAACTTATCGGCAAAAGAGCAAAATGCCAAATGTTACAACAGAGAACGCTGTCAAAGGTCCCGACCAGGACAAAATCAAGGCGATTCTCGACAGAACGGGCTATGCTCTCGACGTTACTACTGGACAGAGAAAGTACGGAGGTCCTCCACCGGATTTCGATGGACCGACACCAGCTGCTGGTTGCGAAGTGTTCGTTGGGAAGATCCCCAAGGACATGTTTGAAGACGAACTCATTCCTCTTTTCGAGAAGTGTGGAAAAATATACGATCTGCGACTGATGATGGATCCGCTCACTGGGCTGAACCGGGGCTACGCGTTCATCACATTCTGCGAGAAACAGGTTCGTGTCTGCATCATTCATCCACCTGGTCATCCATCCATCCGTCATCCGCATGGTGTCGTGTCAACCTTCAAATGCTGCCTGATCCGGGTTCTTCGCTGCTCTCTGTTTCTAGCGGAACCCTAATTGATTTTTCTCGATTTCAGGGGGCACAAGAGGCGGTAAACATGTTTGACAACCACGAGATCAGGAAGGGCAAGCACATCGGAGTGACTATTTCTATCAACAACCATCGTCTGTTCGTCGGTAACATACCCAAAAACCGAGGACGCGACGAGTTGTTGGAGGAATTCACCAAACACGCCCCGGGTTTGACCGACGTTATCATTTACACGTCGCCCGACGATAAGAAGAAGAATCGCGGCTTCTGCTTCTTGGAATACGAGTCTCACAAAGCTGCCTCTTTAGCGAAACGTCGTTTATCTACCGGGAGGATCAAGGTTTGGGGGTGTGACATCATCGTTGATTGGGCTGATCCCCAGGAGGAACCCGACTCCGAGACAATGTCCAAGGTGAAGGTGTTATACGTCCGTAACCTGACTCAGGAAGTAACCGAAGAGAAACTCAAAGAGGTGTTCGAGGAATTCGGCGGCAGAGTGGAGAGAGTTAAAAAAATCCGAGACTATGCGTTTGTGCATTTTGAGGATCGCGAGGACGCCTTGAGGGCTCTCGAAAAGAACAACAATCGCGAGGTAAGCGACATGATTCCATCCGGGAAAGAACTGCTCTGACCTACCCAGATGAGGCTCAGCTATTATCACCTTCCTCCATGTTCAGTTTTATTCGTTTGCAAACAAGTCTTGGGTCCTAATCCGCATCAACGCTCCTAGTTGCAGGCCGGTGGCGCTCCGATGGAAGTCTCCCTAGCCAAACCGCCGTCGGATAAGAAAAAGCGTGAGGAGATCCTCCGTAACCGTGAGCGTCGTATCATGCAGATGCTGCATTCGCGAGCAATGTTCGGCAACGACTACAGAATGCATTTGCTACCGCCGGCACACATCCTCCGAGGCGGAAACGGTGGCGGTCCCCGCGGCAGAGCCCCGCTCCCGATCAGACCTTACGGTGGAGGTGAGTGGAATCGTATCGTTGGATGAGAGGAAGGGGAACCGAGTTCCGAAATCTTCACCCCGGCTGTACTATCTGCGGGATCTTTTCGCTAATCCTGCTTGTCTTGACGGTTTTCGGTTGCTCGACATCGCCTGCTACTAACATCGGGTGGTTCTTCACAGATTTCTACAACTACGGTGGCTACAATGGAGGCAACGGCTACGGGCCTGGCGCCGAATTCTACGATGATTATTATAACTATCCCGATTACTATGATTATTCGACGTCGCATGGTGGTCGGGGTAGAGGCAATGATGGCCGCGTTCGTAAGTCTAACAATGGAAACAGCCAAATCCATCAACAGCAGAATCAAATTTCCAAGGCCAAAGGCCAACCTTCGAGTTGATTCGAAGGCTACCATGTGGGAGGTTTTCCACTCTACGGAGGTATCTCAAGCTCGCTGGGAGTGCGCGTCAACAGAGGCGGTTGGCTCCGCTCCCCACGCTGGAGCTACGATTAAGTATCTCTCCGAACGCTGATGTCGCGTCGACATGACATCTAGCGCGCCTTCCATCATCTCAATGTGCGAAAACAGAGCGCCCCTCTCCCTCCCTACCTCCCACATCCGCCATCATTGACCACTTCGTGGTTGGGGCCGTGCGAACCGGTAACTGCAGAAGGGTTCAGGCGCACCGTTGGCCTCTTATAAATATCATCTCTGTATATTACGACTGTTTTCGAAACCTCACTCAAAGGCTCCTACGGGAACGACGGTCGGAGACCTCGCCCAAGTCGCTGATGACCCGACCCTCGACGAGGTCTAATTGCGGAGCCCAGCTCACGACGATGCGCGTGCCAAATTTGAGCCCGAAGCCTGGCGCTCCTACGGTATTCCGCGAGGATCGAATCGGGGACTATTCTGAATTTTACATTTTGTGAACATCCGTTCCTTCATCAATCCGACCCATGGGCGTACATTTAATCTCCTTGATCTGGGATCTTGTGATGCGGGAAAACTGCGTCTTGAGTTCTGATCGCTTGTCAGCAACAGGTGCTCTCTATTCAGAGCGACACCACGCGGGGGATGCCGCTCAGTTTTCCAGTGTCGGTATCTTCCACCCATTGTGCGTAGGATCTCAAACATGACTGGGGAACTTTTTCTCACATGACTCCGCTAGACACGCCGGGCTCGGAACGTCCATGGCGAACCCGCGTTTCTCTCCGCCATCGGGGAAATCCTCAAATCGCCATCACCGAGGTCTTCATCGACCTCGGCGGCTGATCAGACTGTACATACATGACGCCCGACTTCGGGACATGGAGTAGCAAAAAAGCTGTCCGGTTAGTGTCTCCCGGGTCCATACCCAGCTCTTATCGAGCGACAGTGGATTTTAGCCATGAATGATTTCGCAGAGCTGGGAGAAATTCCATATACTACTATGATCACTCTCTGATATATAGGCTGGATGTCGGAAGTCGCTCGCTATCCAAGTTTTCGTCTTGAGCGTTGGTCTTGCTCTGACGAAAGGGACGCCTTTGAACAAATGAATTACCATGGTCGCGGGCGGATCCCGGAAGCGTTTGGTTGATCGCTTCCGGCTGGAAAGTCGGAAGGTCCTCTCGCATCGATCCATAACTTTCCTCGCGTACGATTTCGGGAACTCGACCTCGGGACTCGAATCGGTCCACGCTTGAAGGTATCGTGGGAGGAGCCAGGCTGACGAATGAATTATTTGCTGCGGAGGACAGAGAGCGTCGAAAGGCGGAAGTTGATGCGCAATTCGAAGTCGAACCAAATTTTGCGGTTAGGGCCGCTTTGGGCGAGGTCAAGACTATCTCAATCCGTCGATACAAACACTTCAAGATGTCTCTCTCGAACGACGACGAACGGCAGTCCACGCCTTCCGTCGTAGATCAGGCAAGTTGTTCGCGCATTTAAGAAGTGTTGTATTGGAAATCGAGCTTATCAAGCAGAAAGTATCAATGAGTTGTTCAGCTTTCAAAAGATCCCCGATTCCTCTCTCTCTGATTATTTGACCTTCGTGACTTCATCCTCGCGAGACTCGGTTGTCTGTTCATGGAGTACTTTTTGTTGAAAAAAACGGGTTTCCTCGAAGCCTATGTACGGGGGCTCCGATCGAGCCGACGTTTGCCTGCGGAGATGTTCAGTGCTTCTCTGAATTAACCATTGCGTGTTTTTGAATGTTTGACAGACTTACTGAGTCCGTAGACTCTGGGTGCCTTCGAAACGCGCACGAATTCCCATTTTATCCACACCCATGCTCAATCTTCCCGGATGACGAACTAACGTGGGCTTTCTTTGTGCTCTACAGTTGCCCCCGCCATGAGACCCTGGCCCCCAGTGGGTGGTCTAGCGGGAAAACCTTCATTCGAAGCCGTGTCGAGACGGTGCTAATCAGTGGGGACATCGATGAAGAAGAAAATTTGATCAAGAGTCGATTTTTCGACCGGAGAATCAGCGCAGCAGGAAAGCGATCCGCGACGAGTGGAGGTGGAAGGAAAACAGCTCAACTCTGAACATCATCACAGTTGCAGTACATTAATTCGTCTGGATGAAATTCTTCCGATTCTCGCCCGGACATCTTTTCGTCGATCACCTGCATCGAAAACTTCCATCTTGACCGGCGCTTCGCATCAATCTCAACGCTGCTCATGAATCTTCATCAGAAGTTCGCCGGCGAGAGAACCAGAGTGCGTTCTGCGTCAGTCAATCGATTCGACTTTGATAAGGAGCAAGAAATCACTTCACCCGGAGCTCGCGCAGATCGCTGAGAGAGCAGTTCTGCGCGCGTACCGAGAATGGAAGATATCGTGAACGGAGAGAGACATCTTGGAAATCTGAGAGGGGCTTCCGTGTACAGTACGTGGCGATATCGTGTACAGTATGTTCACTATGCTCCTTCTACCATTCTATCTCGATTCTCGTCTAAATAATCTTTCTGTCCAATCGGGGGTGACGCAGTGAAGCCAATGGTAACAGGAGATTTCATCGTCTCTTCTCGACTGGAATGTCGGCCATCCGCCCATTGTGGTTATTCTGTTGGAGCCTTCTGTCTCGACCAGGTCACCGTTTTTCTTGCGTTCATCTCTCGAAATTTCCTCCTCTAATATCTCTTGTGTCGTTCTTGTTTCTGCCACGCGGGCTTGGAGCTCAGAGCCGCCCTTTTCTCGACGTATTCCCTCTCCGCCGCCTTTCTGAGTGGAAACGGTTTCATTGGCATTTTTCCATACCATTAAACCACTACATATTATTATCACTTGCGTAGGTATAAAAATGACAAGCTGAATACAACGACAAGAAGAATGCAAGAAAACAAGAGACTTTATGCAAATACATAGCGTAGGGGCTACATGCGAAGCTTTGTTAGTGAAAGATGTAAGAAGAAGACGGCGCGACATAAAAATGATGATGGACACGAGGGATCCATCAATCGACAAGTGCAGCAGAAAGCAGTTGTAAGACTTTCGGGACAGCAGCTGGATCACTTCACGCCACGTTCACTCACACGTTTGCGGAAAAACCTTAGCGAGCTGGTCACACGTCGCCCATTTAGAATGCGTCATATGAGGATAGCAACAAGCAAGAACGGAAACCTAAAGAGACAAAAGATATATCAGCGAACGCTGATCGAAGAGACCGAAGACGAGTGAAGATTAACGAGCTCGACTTCATCTCTGAAAGCGTTCCGATCTGGCCATGGGGCAACACCAACGAACCCATGCTTCGGAGTATGTTCTGTGCTTCCAGCCTTGTCATCTCTGATTGGCAGCCTAAACGCGGGGAGAAGAAAACATCGTACTTCTAATCTCTATCCTCGTCCCTCGACCCCCCCCCTAAAATGAAATACTAGATATCACTGACGGAACGAACATGACGAATCAGAATATGAAAGAGAGGTCGAGCACTTCATAAAACTCGACCGAGAGCCTAAATCAGAAACCAAAGACCCGCGCCCGCAGCTCCCTCCTTCATCGAGCGATAGATCCGCGCTTTCGATTGAGCACTGAGACCGTTCACTCGGCGAGCGTTTCTCGTATCAACCGGCACTGTACCCTCCATCAATTCGATCGTGCACCGATTCATTGATTCCCGTGGCTTGTACGAAGTTGGCTGAATGAAATCCGCTTTGTGTGCATCTGCTTCCGAAGTGCGAATGTTCGCGAACCCGCGTCCAGTTTAAATGACTTGTCAAAATCCCCGGATTCGCACATGAAGTGAATATGGAAGAACCTCCCTTGGTACCGGTCTGAACGACGCGCCGTCGCTAGAAACCCCCCGAGATCACTGACTTTGTTGAGAATCGCGGAGGGAATCTAAGTGCGTTCAATTGTTCTCGAAGGTGTGCGAAAAAAGGCAGCTCGTCGTTCCCTTGAAGACGGCATGCCATCGCTTCGATACGATGTTCACTGCGGCGATGGGACTCTCTTGATTGGAAGGAGGAGAAATTACGATCAATGAGCGAATTGCTGATTCTCTTCATGACTGACGAGTATCTGTCTATCTATCTACCTACCTATCTATCCATCTCATAAAATACTGAATGAGACCTTATACTTTTTTTGCTCTCATTTATTCATACTGAAAAGGATATATGATAAGACAAGGGGAAAAAATATTGATATCAGGTATGATGAACTTTAGTTCTTCTCGTCGTACGGTCCGAACTTAATGTGACGATATTATCATATAATTGAAGGAGCATGAATATAATCAATCATTACATTACCCGAAAACATTATGATTACGACGACGAACGAAATGAATAACTTGGAGATGAAAACCACGACGGAAGATGATGAGAGACGGAACATGAAGAAACAGAACAGCCAATGGATCGATGAGAAGCCTCTCGCGCCAGTGACCATTGATTTAACGATTCATTAATGTGTCGAAAACTGGGCAGAAGGGGAGGCAAAGCTTAGAGCTAACTGTATCCGGGATTTGAGCTCGAAACTCATGTACCATCTCCAACACTAAGAACAAGCTCGCATGAGAGATTCAATGAATGAAACATGATCCAACAAGGCAAAATATCCAATGGATTGCCCCCTCTGGCCGCCTCTTCACCTTCAGCGGATCGAAGCTCACTGCATTCGACCGGCTTAATTGCCAGACAGATCATGTGCGTGTATGTTTGCGCGTTTGAGTGAAGGGCTCCAGTTAATCAGGGGATGTACATTATATCTTCTCGAAGAGAGACAAGACATTGGAAAACGGGCCGATTCTTCCGTGGAAAGCTGGAGGGAGCCATTAGACCAATTCTCATACTGATGCAACTCTACTGGAAAACATCCGTTGTAGGAGGTTCACGCTCGAGACTCTGTTCGCCCTCTGACTGAGTTAACGTAGCACAGTGACGATGTCGACCATGATTTTGATGTATCATATCTCGGCACGCCTGTACTATCCGGATAATCTGTGAGTGGGTGTCTTGAGAAAAAGTGATAATCTTGCCTCGGAAGACCCGGCGAACCAGGAATCGAGCGGCCCGATGTTCCGATTATTTGTATAAAGATTATTGTGTGTGCTCATGAAACTGAATAAACAACATAATTCTTGCATAGAATGTTTTTTTCCTGCTTCGGACCCTGCATGACCATGCATGTGCTGATCAATTTCTACTCCCAATAAAGAGCCACTCTCATCCTCCGGGTTCATAAGGAAAGTTCGCTCTGGAGCTTGTATGAATGAGACTGTGGAGAGGTGCTGACTCAGCGGGATTTATTCAGGAAAAGTATGATCCATGTGATCTACTGAGATAGGAAAATTTGGGATGGGATGATCGATTTTCTTCGACGATCAAGGCGGTCCGGAAGCCGTCAAGACGTTTTATCGTCTCACTCAGGTGCTGTGGGATCGAAGCCTGCAGCTTTCATTTTACAGGCCGTTTCGAAGAGGTAATCGAGACATTCGGCATGGGTTTTCGCTTTCTGCCACGTATCTCCCCATACGTAGAGTCCGTGTCGGCGCACCAGAACAGCACACGCTGCGGGATAGTCGCTCATGGCTCTCGTCAGCGACTCCGTTAGATCTTTCTCGAAACATGTGTTTTCTATGATTGGGATGACCAATTTTTCATCGTATCGATAAGCTCGCTGATCGACCGCATTTCGCAGTCCCTGCAATAGAATACCACTGAGTTCTAGATCCAGCGTTCGCAAGCATCTTCGTAACACGATTTTCTTGCCAGGGAAGCTCTCCGTTGCCCGATGTCTCGAGGCACGTCATCTGCGAGCAATAGGCCTCTTGGTCGCCCGAGCCGGTATCAAGTCATGATCGAATCGAGGGCCCTCGAAACTGTGCCGCTCACGGATCGGGACTGGTTCCCGTCGACTGCCTGGAATTTCGGGACAAGCGGGTTTTTCCATAGAGTCGGTTGCACTGACCTTGATCATTTCCATGTGCGTGACAACAAACTCTTTCCCCGGATACATCAGAGTCGCCATGAAGGCATTTTGTGAGTGGCTGTGTATAACGGCACCCGCACCGCGCAGCCTGAAGGCGCTCATGAAGAGTGGATAGCACTCGGTGCATTTCAAGCCTTCCGGCTCGAAACGGAAAGCTCCTGAGGAGGTAGAATGACTGGATCAGCGCGCCGAGACTTCGACCTCGAGCATGATGAGAAGAATTTATTCGAAGTTTCACACTATTTCTGGCTCACCAGTCGGGAAGTCGACGATAAAGACCTCATCAGTTTTGATGCGTTCCTTCTGCACACCTGATGGAGCCAGGAATATCGAATCTCTTCGTTCAAGAACAGCAGCGCATGGAAAAGAGCATCGCTCGGTCAAGCGAAGCTCGCAACCGAGTCTTCTAAGGAGGTGTAGTCTTCGCGAATACTATGCTTCCTCTCTTCAACAGTCTCACCCTTTCTTAACCGAGACTCCTCCACCGGTTCCGGTGACCCAACCAAGCTTATAGAAGTCCTTGCATAGTGAAGCGACAAGCTCCCGTGGATCCTCATCCTGAGGAAGAGTTTTAAGTTCGAACGCTTCACTCGGAACTCCGCACGGGTTCCCGACGCAACCGAGAGCCGTCAGCAATAGCAGAGGCTCGAAGAAAGCACGCCGGAGAACCTCACTTCCGCGCTCTTTTCCACCATGAATCCTGTGACTCCTGTACTCACAAGTAAACATTCTTTTTTGAAAATGACAATCACCAGGTTTGACATGCTTTTCTGAAAGTTTCCGAGCCCCGAAGCAACCCCGAGTCGTTTTTCCCTGCTGTCCTGCACTTCATACCCCTTCCCTGCAGGCTCCGAAACCCGGAAAAAACACCATTTACATCGAAATCCGGGATATTTGTTCGGATATCAATGGGAATGAGTCTTTCCGGGCTTCGGAACCTGGGGAAAAACATTTCCATCAAAATCCGAGAAAAATATCCCGGATTTCAATGTGAATGGTGTTTTTTCCGGGTTTCGGAGCCTGCAGGGAAGGGGTATGAAATGCAGGACAGCAGGGAAAAACGACTCGGGGTTGCTTCGGGGCTCGGAAACTTTCAGAAAAGCATGTCAAATCTGGTGATTGTCATTTTCAAAAAAGAATGTTTACTTGTCAATCTTCCCCCAGGTCTTCTATATATAGTACGTACCTTGTGATCAATTGCCATTCCAGCCTTATCGTGAGATACTGTTGCCGCCTCGATCTCAACCTTTTGGGGTGAAGAATGGAACGCCGTCACCATTCAAACTTCCGCGCCCCTCTCCGTCTCCTCAACAGCGGTGTCTCAGCTTGTTTCTCTCTTCAGGAGTAGTCTGCCAGCTTCAACCAGCGGCGGGCAGAGTGAGTGGATGATCACCCATATCGCTAGAGACTAGGGTTCCTATTGACCCACATTTTTTCGGAAGAAACCAGACATGTTTCGGCAACTCCGGAGCCTTGGCCGGACAAAGAACCGGCCACTCGGAAGTTCATGTCGAGAGGAAAATCGGAAGCGTCAGATAATGGAGGAATCCCAAATCGTCACTTAATTCATCAAAAATATCGCAGGTGGACTCTCAGTCAGTCAGATTCAGGGACGTCAGTCCGAGAGCACATTCTTGCTCATGTGGGAAGATCGCCGCATATCGGCATACTAAGCACGTGTTGATGAGCATGTTTCAGGATGGAGTTCTTGATCTAGGAGACAAAAGCTTGTGGAGAGGTTTGCTTTGAGATATGGACCGGAGGGAGAGGGAACATCAAAGCGCTTGGCTTCGCTATCGTCAGCAGAAATCAGAGCTTCGACACACAGCAAGCCGGACGCTTCGGTACTTGACCGTCTCTTCCGTGGGGAATTTTTTGCTCACTCCTTTCTCACCGTCGAGCTCGAGACAGCGATCTTCGTTTCCCGCTAACCATCCACGGGCGAATCTCCCCGGGAATGCCATGAATCGGGGGGATTATCGACAGTATCTTCTGAAAATCGACCCATGACGCCCATCGACGTATTATTCCATGCGCCGCTGAGGAGGATATGCGATGTTCTCGGCCGAAGATTCCCTCCGCAAAGAGTTTAGACGAGCTCAAAGTTCATGACCGAAACACTGCTCTGCCGGCGAAACTCGTCTGTTGACGTTTAGTAGGCAGCCACCGCTTCTTTCAGTGATTTGGGGTCCGGAGTGATCGCGCTCTGCAACGTCTCAAGTCGCAAGCATCCTCCCAGCTTGGTCATTGCTTAGCGGATGTCCGAGCGCTATTGGAAGATGCGTGACACGGAATGCTTCACAAAACCTGGCAAAATCGATGGGGGTGAAGAAGTCTTGCCAAGGTGACAATAGGATCCAATAAGGGGGAGGAGCGTTCCACCAGCTCCGCATATTCTCTCCTCAGCCTGCCGGGCGAAAACACGAAGATCCGGATCCTTCCGCTGGTCGGCGCGCCACCGTGTCGAAATTCAACTCATCGGCTCTCGCGGTGTTTCACTCCCATCTCTTGAAATTCTGGATCGCCTTCGTCCAACCGCACCGCGATCGCCTCATGCGCTCGAGCTAGTAATTCCTCCGAAAGAGAATTTCTCGTCCTAGAGGGGAGCCCTCAGCTCCGAACAAGAGCGCCAGGCAACCGGGAGTAGCTCCACGAAGGTGCTACAAGTTTAGGCGATCGCGACGGACTTATGTATACCCCTGCCTTGAGAAATCCCGGGGCAATGGTATGTCAGGAGTCCCGGTTCTGTGCGCCTAAATTCATATCGTTTGAGTTCTGGGAGCAGGTCCTAGAGAAAAATGGATATGGTCACGAGAGAATGTCGGTCCCGTATGCGAATCATTGAGTGTGAGGTGGATCACAACCCCCTGATGTGTCTCCAATACTGAGACTGTCAGATATCGACCGTGGATTCGGGAGAGGATGACTTAGTCTAGCCCGACGAGTAATGAACTATCTATTCTGGGAGAAAACAAACTCGAGCGGGACATGTGCCAGCTCTCCATTTTATTCTGACCCTCTTCCCGTCCTCGAGCGTATTCTCTTTTTCCTTAGTTTTGCCCGTCGTTCCAGGCCTCCCTCTCCCCGTTCGGCAGAAGTTCTGTCTCCCTGCCTTCCCCTCGGTATATGGAGCATCACTTCGTTTGTCCCTCTCGAGCTCCAGCTCTATATGGGCACGGCGCAATGGCGAATAGCTTTATTTGCGGGTTCTCGCAAGTCGCATTCTCCGGTCTCCTTCTTGATCCCCTTTCCGGAATGCGTTTTCTTCCCCAACGAGGCGCCTAGAGTCGTTTCCCCCCTCCTCAATGTGAGCCTGGGAAATCGACGGGACGATCGAGAAAACCGTACGCGGAGCTCCGAACATTCGATCGGTGGCGGTACGACTTGCTCCAAGTCATGCTTGCTTCCGAGTTGTACCCGGGATGGAATCCTTCTGAGTAGGGGGGAACGTCTTCAACATGAATGACTTGTCCAGTTTCCGGAGTGTGCTGGTCCCAAATTGCTATGGTGATGGTTTTATATTGGTCCAGATGCGCCTTTAGTGTATTTCACAAGTCGACACATCAGGTGCTGTCATGTCAAGTGCTGCTAAGCAGATCCTTGGTCTCCTCCTCCCACTTTCCTAGGATTTGTTTGATGTTCATTACGATCGAAGGGTCCCGTATTTCCTCTCGGAGGCTCAATCTTGAGAGGGAATCTTCGTCCCTATCGCTCTGATGAAACTCGGTCCACTCCTTTCCGCGTTCTGGCTTTTCAGCTCCTACCCCCGATGTTTCAGTCCCTGGGTGTATTTTCACCACACGAACCGATCGCTCCCATCTTAGACATCCGCTGTGGCTCCCGAGCGAAGAGCCCTGAATGCGGCCATCCCTCGGCGGGCCATCTTGTCCCTCCTCCTTGCTCACCCGTCACATGCAGCATGCAGGAATAATGAGGACGAATATGCATGGAAATGTTCAGGACGATAATTGGTATATTTTTCCCTAACGTCCTGATTATGAATTCATGCTACTACAAGGTATTTCTTGAGGTTCCCGAATGGGACGGCGTGTCTGTCGACCCTTGATGTTGCCTAGAGAGTAGAAGAGAGTCGTTCGACTTCGCGAGGGACCGAAAAAATTTCAACGCCATTAGCTGGTGTCTGGTTTCGTTTCCGATTCAATTCCGTTTAAGATCATCTGCAGATTGGCTTTCCGCCCAAAATCTCGACGAGCTCCGTGGACTTCTCCAAAGGCAGCCCATGCTCTTCATTTGGGAATCAAGGCTGAGTACCTGCATACTGTGCTGCCGGCCAAGTATGCAGGTATTCGTGATACTCATCTATGAACAAAAATACGCATTGCATGGATCACACCAGTAGCATATCGAGGATTTTTTTGAGGGGGGGGGGGCAAACTAGGTTTTCGGGGAACCAGAGGTCCAGAATGATGACGCACCCTGTACTCATGCTTCACGAAAAAATAATTCATCCAGGGTGGGGGCAAGGGGGCCATGCCCCCCCCTGGATACGCCTCTGGAACGCACTGCCCGACATGACCCGTGAACCACTGAATGCCGATTCGTAGCTGAAGAGGATTGGTATCCTTATCGTTTGTCAGCTGCTGTCGGCGTAGATCCACGATACTCGCGAAAACAACGAAGAGATCTCGGGAGGCTAAGAGATCGTATCCGTTGCGCCCTGGAGGAGCACGGCAGGTCCTGGAGTAAGGAATGTCTCTTTGATTTCGAGCCAGCGTTCTCGAAATGTGTAGTATGCGCGTGTAAAGCGAACCAGGGCTCTTCCGTGGACAGATGGACTAGTTCAGCGTGAGTTAAGCATAACATTACGGATTCTTGTTGAATTGTTCATGTATCGGAGCTTTCCATTTCGATGGATCGTCAGACGGGGAGAGCGTAGTCCAAATCCAGACGATCTCCCCCGATTCCTAGTCCTTCAAGCTCCTCGAATTCATACACTCAATCATGCATTCCGCCGGGGAACCTCTGAAAATTCATTAGGAGTGAACGCTCAGGAGTAGTGTTCACTGCTCCCTATGGTCGGTTGATGCCTCTCTTTCAGTCTTCACGTCTTCATCCTCGGCGTCGGAGCGATGCTGCGGATGAGGGTTCTGAATCCGTCTTGCATGAGCGTTCAGCGATCCGCGCCCAGGCAGCTCGGCGGCTCGGCTTCAGACATCACATCCGGGTAGGCGATGGTCTCTCGACGACTCCGAAGCCTGAGAATCGCCAAGTGTGCGAGACTCAATGCAGTCGCATACGGGGAGCTCTGATTCATAGTTGTATACCCGTTCGATCGCTGCCCGCTGATTCCCATTTGAAATCTTCCGATGAGGAATATCTCCAGCTCCGCTTTGTTTGAACGGAAATTAGAGGAAGATCAAGAGGCGCCTGTCTCGATCTGCTATTCAACACCCGTTATAAATGGAAACGACTCGAAAAAAGTTTCAGATGAAGCTCTGGGACATGGTCAAATTTTTGCGAAACGCCGTGGCACATTTAGCTTGCTACTAGTCCAATACGCCGAGTCGGCAATAAAAACAATTTAACCGGAGAAACGCCGTGGAGGAGACTTATAGACTGAGAGTGATCGAGAGAGTCATCGTCGCGTTGTCTGCGATGGCTTGCATAAGTAGCACTCAATCAAAGCTCGTTCTCGATCATCGGAGCATCTGAAGGTGATCCTACGGCTCCGAAATTCCTTCCGCTTTAATATTCAAGGCTCACGGCCTGAGTGTTTGTGGGCGGGAACATCGAAGGTCAGCTGTGAGATCTATCTTCGTAATGTCAAAACTCATGCATGACCCCTAAGGGACTCCGAGAGAGAGCCTCAGAGCCTTCATTCTGGATTCCACGGATTCGGACGGGATCGCTGGGCGTATCGACGGGGACTGCGGTCAATTCCTGATTCTTGCGCTCTGGTTTGATATCTCGCTTGCCTATGCGGCACCCCCGACTCTGCGCTCGAAGCTCGACTTCAAGAGAGCTGATTATGAGTCGATCGGATGCACTCTGGCAGCGACTGACTGGAAATTATTTTTCTCTGGCTGCTCCAATGTGGATGGTTTGTACACCCACTTGTTGGAGGAGCTATACCTCTTGTGCTCTCTTCACGCTCCGCCCTGGCAGAGTCGGGGTTCGGCGGTCGACCGGCACGTCGGGCTGCTTGCTGAGCGACTCGCCACTGCTCCCCCGGCCGAACAAGAGCGACTCCAACGTCGGCTAGTCAAGGCATCCCGCCGCCAACGGATTCTTCAGGAGTCGACCCTATCTATAATACTAAAAGCATCGACAAGCTGTATCGCTACGCAAACTCGAGGCTGAAGATTAGTGACAGCATTGGTCCCATCGTTGAAAATGGGGTAATGTTGCAGACCAACCAGGAGAAAGTTGAAGCTTTCCGTCGGCACTTCCTATCGGTATACGACACTCAACAAATCCCGTAGGTCATTCAAGAAAGTCAGGCTCGACGTCCGAATCCCGATCTCTCCCCTCACGCGGTCTACAAGAGACTGGTCGCCACCTCTTCGAAGTGTTCGGTCACCCCTGAGGGACTCCCTCCGATCTTCTTCAGGAGACTGGCTGATGTTCTATGTGAGCCCCTCTCACTCATTTTCTCCCGATCGCTACATGATGGTGAAGTTCCTCAACTTTTTCGGATATCTCTCGTCACACCAATCCACAAAAAAGGCGCCAAGAAGGAACTGGGCAACTATCGCCCCATTGCCCAGGCTGTGATCCCGTGCCTGATTATGGAAAGATTACTCGTTGATGCGATGCATACCCACCTCGCTTCAAACGGTCTCATCGACAAAAACCGACATGGTTTTATGAAGGGGAGGTCAACCACCTCCCAGCTACTCGCTGTGATGCAAGACTGGGGCATGGCCCTATCGAGCAAAAAGCAAGTGCACTGCATTTATCATGACTTCACGAAAGCATTTGACAGGGTGAACCATAATCTACTCATCTCAAAACTGTACAAGTTTTGACCCCTCCATTATAAAATGGTGCCAGGCCTATCGCTCCGAAAGGACGTTCCGACTCAGTATCGACGATGTTATCTCATCTCCTGGAAGCTGCACGTCAGGCGTGCCACAGGGATCGTGCTTGGGTCCGATGTTGTGGTCGATCTTTATCCTTGATCTGACGGGAGTGATCCCGACTACAGTCAAATATAAACTATTCGCCGACGACGTCAAGGCTTACAATGAAATTTCGTCCGAGGAAGACTGTGAGGTGCTACAGCGGGCCTCTGACCACATCGCCAGGTGGGCGATCGTGAACTGCTTGTCCCTGTCTGAGCCCAAATGCCTGGTCCTGAAGACCAGACCACATCCCTTCATCTACACGCTAAACGGTAACATTCTCAGAGAGGCGGAATCCGTCAAAGACTTGGGAGTCATTGTCGATCCCTCTCTCTCATTTCGACTCCACGTCGCTGAGTAGGTGAGGTCCACCTGTTCGGTCTGCAACCTCCTCCTACGAGCATTCATCTCAAGGCGACCCGAGTTCTACATGGAGCTCTACCGCGCATTTGTTGTCTCACGGCTACTCTACTGTTCCCCAGTCCGGTCTCTGTATCTTCTAGTCGACATTGGACTCCCCGAGTCGGTGCAAAGACGCTTCGTTAGGAGAGTGGCTACTCGCTGTGGTGTCGATCCAATGCAGATCGCCCCCAAGGCAACCGCCACACTATGCGCTTCTTCTCCAAACTTATCAAGACTGAAAGTGTCGACACCTTTTTCAGGGTTGACCTCAACCCGAGGCGAACGGGAGTCACCTACTCCTCGAAGAAAATCGCTCCAAACAACACAGTCAACAACTTTTTCGCTTGGAGGGTCTCCAGATGCCTCAGAAACCCCTAGGCCCCTCCATGCCTACATCAAATGCTATACACCCCCCTCCTTTTTATGTAAATAAAAAGAGTTTATGATGATGATCATTGAAGTCGGCCGCCGAAGGAGAGAACTGTCTCGCCATCGAATGGATGGTACACGAGATTCGGAGCGTTTCATGGCAGGGACGTCCAGGACTCGACTTCATCGAGAAGCACAGACACAGGAGTTCTCCGTCGCGAGAACCGAAGAAAGATGCGGATTGACCACGATTGATGTCCGCGTAAGTTTCAGGAGCATGGAGATCAGCTTTGGGAAATGAGGCCCGGTTGTTCAAAACCAGGGTGGGACAAAATCTGTCAAGGAATGAGTTCACTGCTGGGACCGTAAATTGAATCGACGTCTTTTCTATTCTTCAAGATACGATAATCCGGGCCCGCTCCAAGTGAATTGTTTAGGATAATTCCCATTTTCTCTCTTCATGGCCATCGGGAATTATTTGCTCCATGGCGTCACACGAGCATCCTCCTGGAGTAGAAGAGATTCCGGTGAAGGCTTCTGAGGATGTTTTCCACGAGGCTGACAATTGGAAGTGCTTGGCCTAGGGATTCGTACGTTTCCGCACGACGTCGGTGTCGCTACCGTCGGAACGTGACGTTTGAGATTACCGACGAGCCTGCCCTGCTCAAAATCCAACGATGGAGATTCGCATCACCAAGCGGCACGATATACTGGGACGAATCCTTTCCGGGTATGGGCCTTCCCAGAGGAAAAAGAACCACCATCGCGGACTCACGGGTTCCGAGAGGTGTGTAATGCTTCTGAGAGGAGCCTTTCCTGGATCCTGACTCCTTATCGCGGAGAAGATTCACTTGCCGGGCTCGGATGCATGTCTGGGAAGAAAGACAATCGACTAAATCAGGATCCAGAGCTCACCTTCCCCATCGCTGGCCATCCCTCCCTTCGTATCATTCTAACGATTGATATGGCGTGTCAATTAATAATAATACCTAGATAATTAAGGAAGCATCGAGGACAATCACGGGAATTCCTCGGAAAATTCATCCTCGCAAAGGCCACACCATGTCCCCATTCAGTGATACAATCGATTCAGGCATTAGATTGAGATGAGAATTCGCCACGTAGCCGCGACGCTATGGCTAAAACTCACCCTTCCCTTCAGACCCATCGGACGCTGACATCACGTTTTCCGCCCAATTGGCATGAGCCCCCGCTCTCTTGTTTAAGATGGTCACGGGAGCGGGCTCCAATACCGAAAGTTTCCCCGCATTCCGCTTGACTCATCCGCAATGCTCGGACGTGTCTTGTCCCAGAATTCCAACGCTAGAAGATGTCGGGAGACCCCTCATATCACTCGCCCCCACACATGAAGCAAAACCTGTGAGAGACATAGGTTTTCGAATTCGATTGTCATTATATTACCGAGATGGGATGAGTTTAATGTCTGCCTTACGACTCGTGTGTGGTGAGAGCCTACCGTGATTTTGTCCGCTCGCAATAGGTATCGACCCCGGGATTGCAAGCTGATTGAGGGATCCTCTTGGAAAAGCAAGGTCTTCGAACTCAGTTGTATCATACTAGCGGCATCGAGGATTCATAATGCGGTCACAGCGGATACCTGCTAATCTCCAGGTCGAGCAGATTCTTCAGACCCTGAACTTGGTTAGCGCTTCTGAATCGACCCCGTGGCTAAGCGCTGACGCAACGTGTTCAGGCTCCGCTTCGGTCTGGGCATTCTTGTATTGAGACCCGTACGCGGCCACGAGTAGACGCTTCTCGGGCAGAACCGCTCGATCTTGATCGTTCGATCCTCACGCAAAGGCCTTTCGCCCCTGGTTATCCCGCTTCATTCCGCAGCAAGCAGTCCCGCTTCCGGGGATCGCCGTCAAATAATTTTCCACTGGGCTCGTCACGTGACCAGATGATTCTTCTGTCCGGGAGGCAGTAACTCAGTCTGATCCTTCGTCAAGCCGAGCTAAGCCTGACCCTGTATTCGCATCTCTCAGCCGGGCGCGAGTCCGAATGCTAGCCGTGAAGTTGACACAAGGTTAGGCGAGTCATCCGGGCCTGATGACCTGATACATTTGAGGCCACCTGTACGGCGTAGACCATGTGAGTCACCGAACACGGCGAACATCCAGATTGTGAACTTCGGAGGAGCGTCGCCTGTTGTCTTCCCTCAGGGCACTTCACGGATATAAAGTCAAGAAGATCGTTCCTCGCGACCGCAGATTCTGATCAATCATCTCGATCTAGAGTCACCAAACACAGCCGATTGCCAAACTTCCGGCGATTTCGCGCGGAGCTGACTGTGTCGTTCAGCGCAGCTGAGTCAGTTCGAAGCGTCTGTTGACGCACGTCGCCTTGTTTGCTTGCCGGCGCCGACATGAGAGGGTACCCAGCCGAGGGCTATCCGTAAGCAGTGAAAAAGACCTAGACTGTGAGCAAAGATCGAGCCGCCGGCCGGACTGCGGAGCTGCCACCGTCCCGCTGTGCTGCGAGCCGGAGAGGGGACGTCGGGGCCCCGCTCAGCTCTCGGCGAGGGTAAGAGGCGGTGTCAAGGGCCCTGTCTAGCAAATGGTATGGGAGGACGGTGACGTAATGGAGAGAAAAAAGACGGTTCCTTCTCCAATGAGTGTTTGCTGCGCGAATGAGCTGCCCGTTGGTAAAGAGGCAACGATTTTCTGACCCAGTATATTTACCAGTCCAGCTCTCAGGAAACATCTGTGAGCAGGGCCGAAACTGTGTTACCTGGTGGGCGTTCGCACAGGCCGAACAGTGCTCGCAAGCGGCGAACTTGACGCGGGTTGTACAGAGACCATGTACTCTTAACGGAGAAGAACATATTG